>NW_015388458.1:30176-56990 GCF_001527695.2 Protobothrops mucrosquamatus
ACAGGCAAAGGAGGAGGGAAGCCACGACCGGGCCAACCACTAGCATGGACGATGGGCTGTCAAACAGCTTTTGAGAATTTAAAGAGACTATTTGCTGCTGAACCGGTCCTAAAGCACCCCTGCCCAGGGGAGCCCTTTGTGATTCAAGCCGATGCCAGCGATGTGGCAGTTGGAGCTGTGTTACTACAAAAGAACAAAAATGGGATCCTGCAACCCTGCGCCTACACCTCTAAGAAATTTACTGAAAGCGAGCAGCGATGGGCAATCTGGGGGAAAGAGGCCTTCGCGATTAGGTGGGCGCTATTAAACTGGTGACACTATCTAGAAGGGAGCAAGGTGCCATTTGAAGTATGGACAGATCACAAAAATCTAGAAGCACTGAAAACTCCCCGCAAATTGTCCCCAAAGCAAGTGCGGTGGGCACAGTACTTTAACCGCTTCAACTTCACTCTAAAGTACATACCAGGAGGAAAAAACTTCCTAGCTGATGCGCTATCCCGGTTACCCCAATTCAAAAGCGAATGGGAGGAGGTTAACGAGGCAATTATCCCCAATCCACAAACTGCCGCTCAACTTATGCCTCACAGGGCCCCAATCCTGATGACCCTGGGGTAAAGAAAATGAAACGAGAGCTCCTCACCGATCAATGGTTCAAAGATAATCAAACCTCCCTAACGTGCAGGGATGGCTTGGCTTACAAAGGGGGGAAACTATATTTGCCAGAAGCCCTCTGTCTTAATGCTTTAAAACAGAGCCATGATGTAAAACAGGCTGGACACTTTGGATATTTGAAAACCCTACACCTCACCCGCCGGCAATTTTGGTGGCCGGGGCTGAAAAGGTATGTGGAAAACTATGTAAAAAGTTGTACTGTATGTGCCACAATGAAAAGAATCCCAGGAAAAACCCCTGGGTTACTGCAACCCATGGCAGACCCTTCTCAACCCTGGGAAGAAATAGCTATGGACTTTATAGTAGACCTACCTGAAAGTAGAGGAAATACTGTCATATGGACTGTGATAGACCTGTTTTCGAAGCAGGCTCATTTCATTGCCTGCAAAGGACTCCCATCTGCCCAACGACCGACCAAATTGTTCCTGAAACATATCTACCGGCTGCATGGCGCCCCTAAGCGAATAATTTCAGACGGGGTGCAGTTCACAGCGAGGTTTTGGAGGAGTTTTCTTAAATTAATTGGATCATCTCAAGGTTTATCATCTGCTTTTCATCCGGCCACCAATGGGGCTGCAGAATCCGCTAACAAAATGGTGGAGCAATATCTTAGATGCTACGTTTCTTACCAACAGACGAACTGGACTGACCTCCTCCCTTTTGCGGAGGTGGCGTACAATAATTCTGTGCACAGCAGCACTGGCTACACGCCTTTCAGAGTGGCCACAGGAAAAGAGTTCAGCCCAATACCTGAATACCCTCAGGTGCCCTCCGCTTCCCAGACACTTGACCAATGGGTGAGGGGGTGGGAAGAAGTTTGGAGAAACACAAAAACTGCTTTAAAAAACACTTTTGAAACCTATAAAAAGCAGGCTGATAGAAAGAGGGCTCCCCAAAGAACATTCCAAGTTGGGGAAAAGGTTTATTTGTCAACTAAATATTTACGCCTCAAATTGCCCAGCAAGAAATTGGGACCAAAATTCTTGGGGCCTTTCCCCATAGTAAGGATCATCAATCCGGTCACCGTAGAACTAAAACTCCCTAGACCTTTAGGGAGAATTCACCCAGTCTTCCATTGCAACTTGTTGAAACCTTATCGGGGCTCCACTTTAAGACCTCCCCCGAAGAAGGCACCTGGGCCCCTCGTAGTTGCGGGACAGACCCACTATGAAGTGAAACGTATTCTTGACTCTAGAATTTTTAAAGGGAAATTGCAGTACCTAGTACAATGGAAGGGATACCCGTTGTCTGAAGCCATCTGGGTGAAATCCAGTGAGGTGAAAGCTGACAGGCTCGTCAAAAGGTTTCATGCGAAATACCCCAACAAACCAAGAACTAGTCATTAACATATGCTTTTGTTTACATTGCAGGATCTGTCCTTTTTTTAAGAGGGGCCGGATGTCAACGCTGGTAATATTGAATATTCTTGCTTTGACAAAATATGCAGAACTGTCTTGTACTTTTAGAGTTAATTCAGATGAGAATGAGAGAGGAGAGAAAAGCCCGCTGAAGGGAACGGAAGTGAATCTTTGCCCTCCAGGTTAATTGGAAGATGTGAATCATGACCCCAAAATAGGGGAGGGGAAATGCGTGGAATGTTATGTGCAAAGGAAGGGAAATTCAGATCTTGGTATTCTCCATTCTGTGCTGACACTCCTCTACACTAATAAAGGCTTTTTAGGTTAAACCATGCCTGAAAGTTCTTTGAAGTGTTTCATTAGTCAGACACATGACACTAATAATGCATCGGGTGCATCCATTATCGACTAGCACGTTTAAGTCCATTTGTGCCCCAGACTTAGGGATTATAAGTTTGGCGGGCAGTGAAAAAGGTGGGACTTGTCGACTTACCATCGGGTCGTTCTCTCCTTCATCGTCGCTGTCAAAGAGGGGTAGAGCGGGGGTGGGTCCACCCGGAGTCCCGGCGTCCTCCTGTGTGGGGGGTGTAATTTGGGCAACAGGTTCTTGCATGACCTGGTTGGATTTTTCTCTCGTTAGCCGCTGGGCAGGTTTCCTCCTCGCCGCTGGTTCCGGTCTGCTCTGCAGTTGGGGGTAGGGGACTGGACAGTTTGCTGCTCGATGTCCCTCCTGTTTGCACCGGAAACACTTGATTGACGGGCCTTCTTATAGCGGGCGAGCTGAATGTCTAGCTTCACTGCTGCCTGGTACCATTCTTGCAGCTGATCAGGTACTGCTCAATAGATGCAGGCCTGAGAGAGGTGATCGTCTAATCCCTCAATGAAGTGATGGATTAGGGATTGTTCAGGCCACCCCTCTATTCGACCTGCTATCTTGCGAAATTCTTGCACGTACTCCAGGGCAGGCCTGCCGGCTTGTTTTATTTTGTTCTCTTTCTTTGAGACCAATAGATGGGTCCTCAAATCTTTCTCTCAGCCTTAGGAGGAAGAGGTGGGGGTCCTCCTATTCGGGGGCTTGCTCATTATATAAATTGTTCAGCCATTCGGATGCTTCTCCCTCTAGGCTGAACGCAATCACATCGACCATGGCCCCCGGGTCCGGGTAGAGATAGGCCCAGCAATTCAAATGAGAACGCACTTGGTTGAGGAAAAAAACCAGCTTCTCTGGGTCCCCATCAAAGGTTGATCTGAAAAGTGGTGCAATTATAGGCTGTTGGGGCCCCCACTGTGGCTGTTGCTGCTGGCCCCATCCTGGCTGCAGATTTATGCCCAGGGGTTGCACGTTCGGGGGCTGTGGCCAATCTCCTTGCTGTGGTCGTTCTCCCACCAGCTGCTGATCTCATGGCTTCTGCACCACCCCAAGCTGTTGCAAGGCCTCTATTAGTTGCGGCAAGCTCAGAGGTCGTTGACCATCTACCTGCTGGGGAACCCAATCTCCCCATTGCTGCAGAGGCCTCAGACTGGGGTTCCCTCTCTTTTTAAGGTTGGAGTCCCTGGCAGGGGAAGACAGGATCTAAAAGGCTTTCTGATCTGCAATGGAAGGGCTGTAGGCTCCTCTCTGCAGGAATTGATTTCTGCTTTTCACCTCTGGGTTTTGAAATCTTTCCAGTGACTCACCCAAAACCTGAGTGGCAGGCGATTCGTTAGCTCTCCACCATTCTGCTTTTGAAGTCTTTGCTCCCAGTTGGTAGATCTGCCAGAGTTCTTTTTCCCTCGGCTTGCCCGCTGTCGCTCCCCCCCCCCCCGGGGAAGCTGCTGCTGCCGGGGTGCTGGCCTCAGGCAATCTTTCTTCTTCCATAATGATATCTTCCCCGAATCTTCGTCAGCCTATTCCTTTAGTTTAGGAACAGCGACTGGGGCCCGGGACCCCTAAATGGTTTGAAAAGTTTGTAGATCTTGGCAAGATGTCAAGGTTCCGACTAATGAAACACTTCAAAGAACTTCCAGGAATTGTTTATCCTAAAAAGACTTTATTCTTTGTGTGACAGAGTGTCGGCTCGGCATGGAGGATGCCAAGATCTGAAATCTCCACCCCACAGCAGTTATTTTGCTAGCATTTTCCCTCCCTCTTTTGCTGTCATAATTCACGTTGTCCAACCAGCCTGGGGGGCAAAGGTTCACTTCCTTCTGAAGCCCGCGTAATTACTCTTTCACATTCTTTCTTCCCCCTCCCAGCATCATCTGAATTAACTCTAAAAGTACCAGACAGTTCTGCATATTTTGTCAAAGCAAGAATATTCAATATTAGCAGCGTTGACACTGCCGTCAGCACCCATGCCGGCTGCCCCTTCCCCGTGGAGCCGGAGAGATTGGCACACCACCGCCCAGATGCCCTTGCTCCCCACAGGAATTGCATTTCTTTCCTTACCTGACTCCCAGCCCCATGCCGTTTCTCCTTCGCGATCCTCCCCCGCCGCGTGCAGGGAAACAAAAGAAGGTTTTTTGGTTGAAAAAAAAGGTCAATCAATTCCAACTTCGCGAGATCTTTTTTTTTTTTTTTGCGAGAAGTTGGAATTGATTGATTGACCTCTATGGGGAAGGGGCAGTCAGATTGAGAGAGCATCTCCTATCCACAGCCCTCTTCAGGTCACCCCATGGCTTTTCAATTGGATTCAGGTCCGGGCTGTGGCTGAGCCATTCCAAAACTGTGATCTTCTTCTGGTAAAACTATTCTTTTGTTGATTTGGAGGTATGCTTTGGGGTTGCTGTTGTGTTGAAAGGTGAAATTCCTCTTCAGCATTTTAGCAGAGACCTGAAGGTTTTGTGCCAAAATTGACTGATATCTGGAACTGTTCCTAAATTCCCTCCAACTTGACCTAAAGTCCCAGTTCCACCTGCAAAAATCAGCCCCAAAGCATAGTACTTTTTGTGATGCACAGTGTTGTTTTTGCACCAAACATATCTTTTGGAATTATGACCAAAAAGTTCAACCTTGGTCTTATCAGACCATAACACATTTTCCCAACATGCTTTTGTCAGACGTGATGTAGGTTTTGGAAAATGTAGCTAGGCTTGGATGTTTTTCTTTGTAAGAAAAGGCTTCCATCTCGCCACCCTACACTACAACCCAGACATATGAAGAATACAGGAGATTGTTGTCACATGTAGTATACAACCAGTACTTGCCAGAAATTCCTGCAGCTCCTTTAAAGTTGCTGTAGGCCTCTTGGCAGCCTCTCTTTTTGTTTTTTCATCAATGTTGGAGGGACATCCAGTTCTTGGTAATGTGACTGTTGTGCCATATTTTCTGCACTTGTTGATGACTGTTTTCACTGTGTTCCATGGTATATCCAATGCCTTGGGAATTTTTTGTACCCTTCTCTTGATATCTTCCAACAATGAGATCCCTTTGATGCTTTGTAAGTTCTTTGCAGACCATGGCTTGTGCTTTAAGAGGCAACTGAGTAAATGTCAGAAAAATCCTATTACCACAGCTGAACTTTATATCAGCTTTATCAGAGTCACTTTAATTGATGGCAGGTGTGTACTTACCATTTAACATCAGTTTGAATGTGATTGGTTAATTCTGAACACAGCCACATGCCTACTTATAAGAGGGTGTGAACATTTTTGCAGCCACATTATTCTAGTTCAGGCATGTCAAACTCACAACGTCATGTGACGTCGCGCGACATATCGCAACTTTTCCCCCATTGCCAGCAATGGGGTGGGCACGGTTTCAGTATGATGCATCCAGCCCATGGGCCGGCTGTTTGACATGCCTGTTCTAGTTGTATATTTCCCCCCCACTAAACAATATAAGTTTGTTTTTCAATTGAATTGTACATCTTATATGTTAAAGGTGGAAAAAATTCTGAAGTGATTTATCTTGGTCTGATTTTTTACATCTCAAAACAGGTGTGTAGATTTTTTATATCCACTGTACTTAGCAAAATAAAGAGTTGAATGGGAAGAATAATCATTTAGACTCATCCTTTTCCCTCCATGCATTTTTTATCCATAGTCCTCTGACTTCTTTGGGGTTCTGTTTCCAGCAGATTGAATTAAAATAAGCAGGAAGAGGGAGTTCTCAGGATTCCAGCCCTTGGTTTGAAAACCAAAAGAGAGAGAGGGAATCCCAGTCTGAGGCCTCTGCAGCAATGGGGAGGTTGGCAAACCCAGCAGGTAGATGGTCCACGATCTCTGAACTTGCCACAGCTAATAGAGGCCTTGCAACAGAAGCCAGGATGGGGCCAGCAGCAAGGAGATTGGCCACAGCCCCCAAACCAAGTGCGTTCTCATTTGAATTGCTGGGCCTATCTCTACCCGGACCCGGGGGCCATGGTCGATGTGATTGCGTCCAGCCTAGAGGGAGAAGCCTCCGAACGGCTGAACAAATTATATAATGAGCAAGCCCCTGAATTGGAGGACCCCCACCTCTTCCTCCTAGGTCTGAAAGAAAGATTTGAGGATCCATCCCTTGGCCTAAAAGCAAGAGAACAAATCCACAAAATAAAACAAGCCGGCAGGCCTGCCCTGGAGTACGTGCGAGAGTTTCGCAAGATAGCAGGTCGAATAGAGGGGTGGCCAGAGCAGTCCCTAATCCATCACTTCATTGAGGGAGTAGACGATCACCTCTCTCAGGCCTGCATCTATCGAGCAGGACCTGATCAGCTGCGAGAATGGTACCAGGCAGCGGTGAAGCTAGACGTTCAGCTTGCCCGCTATAAGAAGCCTCCCCCACCTGAATCCGAGCAGCACCCAGAGCAACCCGAACAACAATCACCCCCACGAAACCCTCCGACTACTGCAATGGCTGAGAGACCCAGGCAACCTGCAGACCCATCAATTAAGTGTTTCCGGTGCGGACAGGAGGGACATCGAGCAGCAAACTGTCCGATCCCCTACCCCTGACTACAGAGCAGACCGGAACCAACGGCGAGAAGGAAACCTGCGCAAGGGCTAACAAGAGAAAAATCCAACCGGGTCACGCAAGAACATGTTGCCCAGATTACACCCCCCACACAAGAGGACTCCGGGTGGACCTGCCCCTGTTCTACCCTCCTTTGACAGCGACGATGAAGGAGAGAATGACCCGATGGTGAGTCGACAAATCCCGCCTTTTTCACTGGCCGCCAAATTTATAATCCCTAAGTCTGGGGCACAAATGGACTTAAACGTGCTAATTGATTCTGGATGCACCCGCTGCATTATTAGTCTGCCGTTTGCCATGAAAATGGGCATATGGGCAAAACAGCTTTCCAAATCTGTGAGGTTTGAGCAAGCCGATGACTCCCTGATAGGAGAGACTCTTGTCACACAATTAACTGAGCCCTTACGCCTAGAAATAGGTGCACACTGGGAGTTTATTCGCTTCCTAGTGGCTCCAAAAATGACTGAGAGTGTGATCCTAGGGCTAGCCTGGTTGGACAAATGGAAACCGTTTATCTGGTGGGAGAAAGGAATGACAACTGTGAGACTACCTATAGGACCTAAACCTCCCACTGATTCAACCGACATTGCGGGACACCTTAGGCCACCCAATGAGCGAGCGCACATGGCTGCCTCACCGCCGCCAGGCGAACCACTCATCCCCAATGAATACCAGGACCTGGCGGAGGCATTTAGTGAAAAATAATGCGATGCCCTGCCCCCTCACAGACCCAATGACTGCTCCATCAAACTGGTGCCAGGAGCCAAACTCCCATGCCTGAGAATGTACGCTATGTCCCCCCTCGAAATGGAGGAGATGCAGCGATACGTGAACAAAAACCTAGCGAGGGGGTTCATCGAACGGGCCAAATCTACCGTGGGAGCCCCTGTGTTGTTCAAAGAGAAAAAAGATGGGTCTCTTCGTCTCTGCGTAGACTATAAGGGTCTCAACGCTGTGAGTGTGGAAAATAAATACCCCCTCCCCCTCCTAAAGGACTTATTAACCCATCTGGCTAAGGGGATTGTCTTCACTAAATTAGACCTGAGAGAGGCATATTACCGGGTGAGAATAAAAGAGGGAGACGAGTGGAAAACTGCCTTCAACTGTCCTATCGGGAGCTATCAGTTCAAAGTCATGCCATTTGGACTACAGGGAGCCCCAGCCATATTTATGCAGTTGATTAATGAGGTCCTACATGATCACTTGTATAAAGGGGATTTGGTGTATCTTGATGATATCCTGATATACAGCACGAATATGACTGATCACATAAAGCTGGTGAGAGAAGTGTTAAAGAAACTATTGAATGCCAAGCTTTATGACAAATTGTCGAAATGTGAATTTCACCAGACCCGATTAGATTATCTTGGCTACAGAATGTCTAACGAGGGTATTGAAATGGATCCAGCTAAGGTGAAAGCTATAATCGAATGGCAGCCCCCGAAAACTCGCAAAGAGCTCCAGAGCTTTCTGGGTTTTGCCAACTTTTATCGTCAATTCATCCCCTCTTTTGCCGAGATTGCCCTACCCCTTACAGAAGTACTCAAAACAGGCAAAGGAGGAGGGAAGCCACGACGGGGCCAACCACTAGCATGGACGATGGGCTGTCAAACAGCTTTTGAGAATTTAAAGAGACTATTTGCTGCTGAACCGGTCCTAAAGCACCCCTGCCCAGGGGAGCCCTTTGTGATTCAAGCCGATGCCAGCGATGTGGCAGTTGGAGCTGTATTACTGCAAAAGAACAAAAGTGGGGTCCTGCAACCCTGCGCCTACACCTCTAAGAAATTTTCTGAAAGCGAGCGGAGATGGGCAATCTGGGAGAAAGAGGCCTTTGTGATTAGGTGGGCGCTATTAAACTGGCGACACTATCTAGAAGGGAGCAAGGTGCCATTTGAAGTATGGACAGATCACAAAAATCTAGAAGCAGTGAAAACTCCCCGCAAATTGTCCCCAAAGCAAGTGCGGTGGGCACAGTACTTTAACTGCTTCAACTTCACTCTAAAGTACATACCAGGAGGAAAAAACTTCCTAGCTGATGCGCTATCCCGGTTACCCCAATACAAAAGCGAACGGGAGGAGGTTAACGAGGCAATTATCCCCAATCCACAAACTGCCGCTCAACTTACGCCTCACAGGGTCCCCAATCCTGATGACCCTGGGGTAAAGAAAATGAAACGAGAGCTCCTCACCGATCAATGGTTCAAAGATAATCAAACCTCTTTAATGTGCAGGGATGGCTTGGCTTACAAAGGGGGGAAACTATATTTGCCCCAAGCCCTCCGTCTTAATGCTCTAAAACACAGCCATGATGTAAAAGAGGCTGGACACTTTGGATATTTGAAAAACCTACACCTCACCTGCCGGCAATTTTTGTGGCCGGGGCTAAAACAGGATGTGGAAAACTATGTAAAAAGTTGTACTGTATGTGCCACAATGAAAAGAATCCCAGGGAAAACCTCCGGGTTACTGCAGCCGGTGGCAGACCCTTCTCAACCCTGGGAAGAAATAGCTATGGACTTTATAGTAGACCAGTGGTTCTCAACCTGTGGGCCGGGACCCCTTTGGGGGTCGAACGACCCTTTCACAGGGGTCGCCTAAGACCATCGGAAAACACATATTTCCGATGGTCTTAGGAACCGAGACACCGCTCCTCTATCTCTTTGCCCTCCTCTTCCTCCTCCCCTTCTTCCTCCTGCTGCCCCCCAGGTGGCTCGGGCGGGCGCAGGGACAAGAGGGGTGCCTGGGGAGGAGCAGCCAGGCTGGTGGAGGGGCTGGCGGGGCCGCGGGGCACCAGCTCCCACCGCGGCTCCATCGGATGGGCGGAGGGCGACCTACCTGAAAGTAGAGGAAATACTGTCATCTGGACTGTGATAGACCTGTTCTCGAAGCAGGCTCATTTTATCGCCTGCAAAGGAGTCCCATCTGCCCAACGACTGACCAAATTGTTCCTGAAACATATCTACCGGCTGCATGGCGCCCCTAAGCGAATAAGTTCGGACGGGGCTGCAGTTCACAGCGAAGTTTTGGAGGAGTTTTCTTAAATTAATTGGATCATCTCAAGGTTTATCATCAGCATGGAGTTCCAAGAAGAACTAAATAGGTTGCCTTGCCACAGTAGGGACAGAATCAAACAGGGTGTGTGGGAATCGGCAAGATATTTGAATAATCTGACTTTCCCAAAACAAATAATAGCTTTTTTCAGAGCCAGATTTAACATTCTTCCCTCAGCACTCCTACAGGGCAGGTATAAGAGAACACCAATAGCAGAACGGGTATGTATATGTGGTAAAGGAGAAGTTGAAGATATCTCACATGTTTTATTGTACTGTGAGCCATACCAAGTTTATAGGACAGTATATATTCTCCCCTTATTAGAGAGATTGCCAGGGAGGGCAGACAATTTTTATGTAGGCTTTCTCCTCCAAGACTCAAATCCTTCTATCACGCATGCAGTGGCAAAATACTGTGTTGCGGCAATGTCCACAAGAAAAAAATTGGTTACAGATCTATAGTCGTCAACTTGTGCCAATTTTTGGGAGATATCTCTAATGATGTTTGGAACATTATATTTACTCACACATTAATCGGCTATCCACTCACGTGGACTAGGGAGTGACCCTAACATTTTGAGAACATGTATTTTCTTAACAGGGATGTTATTATTTACTATTAATGTTAGTACTATTTTTACTATTATTGTTATTATTATTATTTAGTATATTGTAAAGAGTGATGGCTATTGCTGGTCTACGACCGTAATAAAGTTTATCATTATTATCATCTGCTTTTCATCCAGCCACCAATGGGGCTGCAGAATCCGCTAACAAAATGGTGGAGCAATATCTTAGATGCTACGTTTCTTACCAACAGACGAACTGGACTGACCTCCTCCCTTTTGCGGAGGTGGCGTACAATAATTCTGTGCACAGCAGCACTGGCTACACGCCTTTCAGAGTGGCCACAGGAAAAGAGTTCAGCCCAATACCTGAATACCCCCAGGCGCCCTCCACTTCTCAGACACTTGATCAATAGGTGAGGGATGGGAAGAAGTTTGGAAAACCATGAAGACTGCTTTAAAAAAGACTTCCGAGACCTACAAAAAGCAGGCAGATAAAAAAAGGGCTCCTCAAAGAACATTCCAAGTTGGGGAAAAGGTTTATCTGTCGACTAAATATTTACGCCTCAAATTACCCAGCAAGAAATTAGGACCGAAATTCTTGGGGCCTTTCCCCATTGTAAAGATCATTAACCCGGTCACTGTAGAATTAAAACTCCCTAGACTTTTAGGGAGAGTTCACCCTGTCTTCCATTGCAGCCTGCTGAAACCTTTTCGCGGTTCCACTTTAAGACCTCCCCCTAAGAAGGCACCCGGGCCCCTCGTGGTGGCGGGTCAGACCCACTATGAAGTAAAGCGTATTCTTGATTCTAGAATTTTTAAAGGGAAATTGCAGTACTTAGTACAATGGAAGGGATATTCGCTGTCTGAAGCCACTTGGGTGAAGTCTAGCGATGTGAAAGCTGACAGACTCATCAAAAGCTTCTATAGGAAACACTCTAACAAACCGAGAGGCAGTCCCTAACAGATGCTTTTGTTTACGTTACAGGATCTGTCCTTTTTGTAAGATGTCAACGCTGCTAACATCGGATGTTTTTGCTTTGACAACAGATGGAGATACAACCATTTTCTTCTTATGTTTTACTGTTAGAGTTAGAGTTAGAGTTAGATGATGCTGGGGGGAGGAATGTGCATGAGAGTTTAGCTAGACATAATAATACTGAACCCAGTGTGTGGACCAAGGTTATTGAAATAAGAGATGATAAGAATTGGCGGGCTGGAGAACTGGAGGGAAAGCCTGCATTTCAAACTAATTGGAGAATGTGATTTATGACTGTTAATTGGAGGAGGGAATTGTGCTTTGATACTATGTGCTCAGGGGAGGGGAATCCAGTTTTTTGCTTCGATTGTGTTAGTGCCAATGCTATGCTTCTCAAATAAAGATTCTTTAAGGTAAACAATGCCTCAAAGTTCTTTGAAGAGTTTCATCTGTCGGAACCATGACAGCATTATTTTAAATGACCTACAGTATCTATAATCAATCCCTTATCTGTTGTTTGTGTTGCATTGCTTCATCTTGCAACTGTTGAAACCAGTATGTATTGTGTTAATAAGACAGAAACCAAGTAGCACTCTATGTCTGCTTTGTAGCTCAGTTTTTTTGTCCCCAAATTAAATCTCTCTCAATCATGTGGAAAAACTAGGTGAGCTTCTACATTTTTGAGCTTTTGTAAAAATTGGGGCAAAGTGGTTCTTCTAGTTGGCAAATGTAGTATGGGGAACTGAGGGGACAAAATAAAATTTCTACCTTTTTTATATAAACTGAGCACGTACTTTTGTTATGTGACAATCTATGCAAATCAGTTTTCTTGTTAACTGAGTAGCATCAACTGACTCCATGAACTTTGGACTTCAATTTTTACAAATCCTGAGTGAAAATAAACTGGAGAAAATGTGGGAGGATATTCTGTTACTCTGTAAACATACAACATTTTTCCAAATTACAGAAGGTCTGTGTAAATAATGCTCCCGACAACTGTTAAGAAACCTAAGACTGAACTGACTAGATTACAGTACTGTATTATTATGCCATCTTGTGTCCAATATTTAATACTACAGAGATTTCAGTTGAATGCCCATCACTGTTATACTATTAGCATAAGGAGAAATTTCCTGACAGTTAGAACAATTAATCAGTGGAACAACTTGCCTCCAGAAGTTGTGAATGCTCCAACACTGGAAGTTTTTAAGAAGAGATTGGACAACCATTTGTCTGAAATGGTATAGGGTTTCCTACCTGAGCAGGGGGTTGGACTAGAAGACCTCCAAGGTCCCTTCCACCTCTGTTTATTCTATTCTATTTCTATTCACCATGTTTCTAAAGAAAACATAGTCTTTCCATATGGATTTTTTTATGACGAAGGTCACCTGGGTGAATGGGTGTGTCCACCTATATAATTTTCCCAATCTGAATTTGAATATAGGTGTTGGTTTTCAATATTCTCTTATGCTTATGGTGGAACAATCCCTTATATTGCTTAAAGTGGTACAATAGTTAATGGAACATTTATAAACATTTTAACTGGGCAGGTAACAAAGCTGTCAGTATCCACAATCTATCTTTTGGCTTGGGGGGGCACATTTCTAATCTTAGAATGCTAATCTTAAATTCTAAGATTAGAGTTAGCTTTTGAGGCCTGAAATTTAGCCCTAATGAAAAAGTTGAAAGGCAGGTCCTGAAGCAAAAGGGCAGAGTCATCAGGTAGACTGACAAATGGAAATTGGAGAGGAGGTTAACTGGGTTGTATGTAGAGAAAAATCTTATTTTTTGTGACACTTTCTGTTGCTTCAGTATGATTGTATCCACTAATGGAACAAAAAGGCTATATTTCACATACCAATGACAATCTAGTAATCAATATTTTTGCTGTTGGCTTCTACCAGTAATAGAAGAGAAGGAGAGGAAACTTGCTTTCTTTCCTAACTAGGGGTTTGTTGCATGCACATATGGAGACCCAGATTTTCCCCCCCATGTATTGCTACACTTATCCCAGTCTAAATCTTGCTATTGGCCACTATGCAATTTGCAGAGTGCTTGATTCACAGATTAGGAATATAAAACATGGGTTATTTGGTGAATCATTTGTCAGAAAATTCGTATTTCCAAAATAGGGTTCAATACTCCTTGTGTATATGTATGTGTAAGTTCATATACATTTCTGGCTGTGGTTGTTTTGCATATGATCAGTTATCTAAATGCTATTATTTGCTGCCTGTGGGTATACTGACTTCTTCCTACATCATATGAGCTGCTAATTTTATTATAATACTCTGCACATTGCGTTGCTTTTTTGAATGAACCATTTTTTTTCTACAGTCACTTCTCTTATAACACACCTCTTCTCTGCCCGTGACATCTTTTAATTTGGTTTGTATAAGTTTGATTCAATGAATGGCCTGGCATATATTTTTAACAGTAGTTAGTATTCCTGTATTGACAAGTTTAGACACATCATACATAGAGCCTCATTTCTTCAAAAGATGTCCTATAAGTATTTCATTAAAAGGAACTTTATTAAATGTGAGAGCCAGTTTGGTGTAGTGCAGGGCCTTTCAACCAGTGGTACGGGTACCACCTGTGGTACATTGGCACCTGGCAGGTGGTACGCGACCATCCTAGAAAAGTGGTAGCGGGGGAGGGGAATGAGCTGAACTGGTGGCAGCACCACAAGCCTGAGCCAGTGATGGCGGGAGCTGCAGGGCTGTCAGGGCTCAGTGGAAGCGCCAGGATCAGTGCTGCTTTCCAGCTGATCGGCGCTTCTTCGGAGCTGTCAGGGCTCAGTGGAAGCGCCAGGATCAGCGCCAGGCTCCAGCTGGAGATCGGCGCTGATCCTGGCACTTTCGCTGAGCCCAGAAGCGCCGATCAGCTGGAATGTTGCAGCCTCTCCAGGGTCTTGTGATTTACATTCAGATGCTTGGCAACTGATTCATATTTATGATGGTCAGTGTCCCAGGGTCATGTGAAGTGACCAAAACCTGCTGCAACCACCCAGCAGACGGGGGAAATAAAAACCAAACACCCCCCACCTCACCCCCGCTGCCAATTCTCAACAGAAATGTTCACAACAATGGAAACCTCGGACAGGAGGAAGAGCGCCACCGGGTGGGCAGGCAGGTGTCTTGCTCGGCTGTGCCTTGGGGGGCACTTTTTCAGTGCCATTGTATCTTCAAACAGTCATTAAGCGAACTGTTGTAAGTCGAGGACTACCTGTACTTTAACACTTTTCCCCTTTTTTTTTTGGTCATCACGTTTTTGACACCTTGCTAGGCGACATGGTACTCGGATATTGCCATATCCTAAAAGTGGTACAATGGGTGAAAAGGTTGAAAAGCCCTAGTGTAGTGGTTAAGGCATCAGGCTAGAAACCAGGATACCATGAGCTCTAGTCCCGCCTTAGGAACAAAGCCAACTAGGTGACTTTGGGCCAGTCTCTGTCCCTCAGCCCTAGAAAGTAGGCAGTGGTGAACCACTTCTGAAATCTTGCCAAGAAAACTGCAAGGACTTGTCCAGGCAGTTGAACAAAAAAACCCCAACACTTTATTAGCTTTGTTTTTAGAGGAAGCCCAAATTGCCTGTACAATCACAAAGAAAGCCACAAACTGATAATTGTTCCTGCCTGCCTTTCATGCATGTTCACAACCAAGCCTCTCCCTACTTTGTATTTTTCCAAATTCTCGGCAAGTATTTTGGCTGATTGATCAATTGCACTAAATCAAGTAAATGATTCCTTGTTTTACATTTGATTTGTGCATTTTGAAAATATAAATTGTATGTGACAGATAAAGAAGCTCTATAGAGAGGATGGAACATATAGTGAGGGGAAAAATTATTTGATCCCCTGCTGATTTTGTACGTTTGCCCACTGACAAAGAAATGATCAGTCTATAATTTTAATGGTAGGTTTATTTTAACAGTGGGAGATAGAATAACAACAAATCCAGAAAAACGCATTTCAAAAAAATTATAAATTGATTTGCATTTTAATGAGTGAAATAAGTATTTGATCCCCTATCCATCAGCAAGATTTCTGGCTCCCAGGTGTCTTTTATACAGGTAATGAGCTGAGATTAGGAGCTCTCTTTTAAAGGGAGTGCTCCTAATCTCCAGCACTGGAGATGGAGAATCCACCAATGGGTTTAGACTGTGTTCCCGCCCAATCAGATCAAGTCAGCCAAAGTTGCCACGCTCGTCCTGGACCATAGAGATCCCAGTTTTTGACTTGATCTCGCCCAGGACAGACGTGCAAGTGGCTCTTAGGCAGGTACAGTCTCTATTGGTGGATTTTCCATTTCCCAATTTGCTGAGTTGTGCTGTATTCAGGACAGAATTTGGCTTCCTAGTAGTAATTATTCCTTTCTTTCCCCACTTAAGAACATTCTGTCTTCCTCTCAATTCCTGATTCGGGGGGGATAAAAACTGGGTTTTTTTCTAAGGAAGGGGCTCCTTCCTTAAACCCTCCCCACCCCAGCAAATAGACCTTCTCAAAGCCCTAGCTTGCTGGATTCAGCCCGTGGACTAAGGGCCGTTAGTCCCCAGCTGGCATTAGCTCGACCTCATTTCTACCGGAGCTTGCGGCTGCAGCTCCGGTGGCTGTATACGAGCATCGGTGAGGAGGTTTTTCTTGCGACATGCAGGATCTATCGGGGAAACGTTTCTGATTTTTTGGAGCTGTGGCTGCAGCTCTGGTGCCAGTTTAAGCCGGTCGTCTCTCCTCCTCTTGCTTCGGGGGCCTTATGATCGTCCCTCTCACGGCTGGAGGTGCGCACGCACCAAGAAACAGCGCTGATCAATTGTTAGGAGGCAGATCGGAGGGGCAGAGCTCTGTTTGCCTTAAATTACAAGCCTCCAGGCGCGGACCTTTCCCCTTGGGCAGGAGCGCTCGCTCGGCGCCAGTGTGCTCGTCTAAGGCCTCTCGGACCGCGGCAGGCTTAGACGTCTTCTCCCCACGCAGTCGCCATTTTGGGCCGCGTGGTCGCAGGATCCTCGCCGGTCCCGTTTCATTTCACAAGGGGGAATACTGGAGGAAGGGGCTCCTTTCTCCTCCCTTACTGACCATTCCTCCTTGTTGCCGGCGAAGGGAGTTTATCGGGGGGTGAACTGAGACAGGCTGTCCGGGGAGAGCAATTCAAGGCCCCATCGTCGTCAGGCAGGCCTCATTTTAGGGACGGCCGCCATTTTTCGGAGCCAGACAGGCCCACTTTTCCTTGAGGCCTGTTATCTCAGGAGTAACATAGCCCTCTTAGGACACGGTTTGTGACCTTACCAGGAGTTCACACTGGCCTTATCCTCCATTAAGATCTGTCAGGAACACACTATTGCTCTTGGTCTCTTTCAGGTTTGGTGTCTCTAGGCCTCACCTTGCTTATATCAGACTTAACCCAGCGTGATTCTGGGCTTACTAAATTACCAACGGCTGTATCTGGATTCCAGGCGTCCCCCTACCGTGCGCCTGTTCTTATCCACAACAGATCTATCTGGATTCCAGGCGCCCCCCGTCGTGCGTCTGTTCTTATCCACGCAACACCTATAGCTGGATTCCAGGCGTCCCCTCTCATGCGCCTGTTCTTATCCACGCGGCAGCTTTATCTGGATTCCAGGCGTCCCCTATAGTACGCCTGTCCTTATCCAGTGTATACTAATCTCTGGATACCAGGGTCCCCCTGTCGTGCTCCTGTGTTATCAGAGAATGGAGGATTCTAGACCCTCCACAAAGGACGGCCTGATGTCTTCATCGGCCCCAACGCATCCTAAATCCTCTAGTCAGGAGGTCGCTGGCAAGGTTACGGCCAAAGCCAAGACCAGATCTACCGCCAAGACCTCCAAGAGAGTTGAAAAACAGGCCAGCCGGAGACACCAAGCCCTAGAAAAGGAATTTGCAAAGGCACAGAAAATAGCCAGGTTGGAGACCTCTCAAGCCGAAGGGCCTACTTTTGATTTACCCCTGGGGCCTCCCCCCTCCCCCCTGGGGATATGGCTGACAGGGGAACCCTTACCTTCCCCTACACCGTGTGGGACGGGCGTAGTTCTCCCCATTTCCAACCTGCTGTTACGCGGGCTCAACACGGGACACCCGAGGCTACCTTCATTCCCACTGCGGCCGGGCTTCGACCGAGTGAGCCAGTTCCCCTCCCCGCGGAGGTGGACCCGAATTTCACCGAACCGGTGGCAGCCTAACACCGCATCCCTTGTCCACCCATGTTCCTAAATGCGGTCCGACAGCAGTGGACATCTCCAGCCTCCCTTCCCCTCCCAGGTAATACGGACAAAAAACTATATAACGTGGGCAAGGATCTGGAGGAGGCCCTGGAAGTGCCCGCGGTGGATGAGCCCTTAGGGCCCCTAGTATCGACCACCGTCATTCCCGGCGACGTCTCTGAGGCTCTCAAAGATGAGGACCGTAAATGCGAACTCGCATACCGCAGGACGCATCAAGCGACTGCATGGGCTATTAGGGCGGCCACCTCTGCATCTTTAACAGATCCGCTCTTCGCTGGCTCAGGCAGCTCCAGGCCCGTATTCCAGCGGAGGATATCCGCACCCACCAGGATCTTAGCAAGATGGTGGCGGCCACCGAATAGGCGTCAGATGCTACTCTCCAGGCCGCCAGATTTTCCTCCAGGGCTATGGCCTCCAGCGTCACTGGTCGCCGTATGCTTTGGTTGAAGCACTGGCACGTCGACGCAAAGTCTAAGTGGCGTCTATCAGCAGCACCTTATCAGGGAGGCAAGCTGTTTGGGGACGCCCTGAATCCTTATCTCTCCGAGAATAAGGACAAACGCAAGGTCCTTAATCATCTCCTTAAGAGATCGGACAAACGGTCCAATTCTTACCCACGAAGACAGTGCTTTCGGGCAGGGGCTAGGTACAACTACACTCAACCCATCCGTCCCTTCCCGGCCAGGCAGGACAGACAGGATAGACAGTCTGATAGACGGCCAGACCTAGACAGAAATCTCAGGGCAAGCGGCCCTTTCGCGGGAACGGCCGACCATTCCGCCGCTCCAGGTGACTCTTCAGTGGTCCCACCCATAGGGGGCAGACTCTCCCTCTTTGCCCACCAGTGGGAGGCCATCAACACGGACGCATGGGTTCTAAACACCGTGCGTCACGGTCTGTCCTTGGAGTTCATCTCCAACCCTCCAAATCGATTTCTCTCTTGTCCCTACCCACGGAATCGAACAAAGAAAAGACTAATGAACGAAGTGGTTCAGCATCTACTAAACATACGGGCCATAGAACCGGTGCCGGCGGACCAGAGAGGTCGGGGATTTTATTCCATCCTCTTTGTCGTCCCCAAGGCATCAGGGGGATGGAGAGCCATTTTAGATCTCAAGGGCTTGAATTATCATCTTGCATACCGCAAATTCAAGATGCAAACACTCCGTTCCATCTTGGGAAACGTAAGAAAAGGGGACTTCCTGACGTCTATCCGACCTCACAGAAGCGTACCTTCATATCCCCATCTCTTTCGCCCACCGCCGGTTCCTAAGGTTTGCACACAAGGGGCGCCACTTCCAGTACAGGGCACTACCATTTGGCCTATCATCGGCTCCCAGGGTATTTACCAAGATCCTGGCGGTTCTAGCGGCTCACCTAAGGATGGTGCCAGTCAGAGTCCAATGTTACCTGGACGACATATTAATCCAGTCATCGTCCACCCAGTCCGCCCTGACGGACCTCGAACTGGTGGTAAGGCTGCTCCAGGATCACGGGTTCTCGGTAAACTTTCCCAAGAGCCATATGGTTCCCACAACAAGGCTGTTACACCTAGGGACCATCATAGACACGGTGGAGTGCCGGGTTTATTTATCACAGGAACATCGGGACAGCATAAGGAAGTTAGTCCTCCAACTACGCAGGAGTTGAACAGTAATGTTGGCCAGTCTCTCCCAATTGTTAGGGAAGATGATCTCAACCATAGCGATAGTCCCTTGGTCCAGGCTCCACTCCAGGGGACTTCAGTGGTTCCTGCTCCCCTTTCAGAGGCAGAACCTCAGTGCCTCCAATCGAAGAGTGAGACTCCCACTACAAGTATCACGCTCCCTCAAGTGGTGGCTCTCGCCCACCATGCTGAGGGGGTCCCACTTCAAGGAGCCAGATCGGCTCGTGCTAACGACCGACGTCAGCCTGTTCGGATGGGGAGCGCACCTTCGCTCGCAGTGGGCCCAGGGCTGTTGGTCTCGCTCCGACCTTCGGCACAACATCAATTGGCTGGAGCTCCGGGCCATACACCTGGCTCTTCGCCATTTTCACAGCCTGGTGGCAAGGTGTCATGTATTGGTCCTCACGGACAACGTGGCTGCCAAGGCTCACGTAAACCGGCAAGGGGGCACCCGGTCTCGGACTCTCTTGACCGAAGCTCTTCTACTGGTCTCCTGGGCAGAAACCAACCTGGCCTCCATCAAGGCTGATCACATTTCGGGGGAGGCGAACACTCAGGCCGACCTCCTGAGCAGGGTAACGGTAGACCACTCGGAATGGCGACTCCACCCGAGGATTTTCAGAGAAATCTGCCACCGTTTCGGCTTGCCGATTCTGGACCTCTTTGCCTCTCCGACAAACGCCCATCTGCTTTGATTCTTCTCCCGCTTCCCATCTCCAGGGGCGGAACAAATGGATGCTCTTTGGAGCCCATGGCCGGAGGGACTACTTTACGCCTTCCCTCCTCTCCCTCTCCTCCCGGCAGTCGTCCGAAAGGTTCTTCAGGAGCAGGCGGAGATTCTCCTAGTGTCCCCGTACTGGCCACGCAGACCTTGGTTCGCCGATCTGGTGAGTCTCTCCCTCGCAGCCCCATGGAGGATTCCTCCGGACCGGGTCTCACTCAGCCAGGGGACTCTTCTCCATCCGGACCCCCAATGGCTCCAGTTAGCCGTCTGGCACTTGAGCGCTCAATCCTGTCCCGGGAGCTCTGCTCACCAGGGGTCATTACGGTAATCCAGGCTTCTACAAACCGCCCTTCTACAAAACCGCATTTACGAGGCCACGTGGAAGAACTTTTGCTCGTGGTGCTCGGTTCGACACTTGTCGCTCCCAGACCTAACGATTCCCCATATCCTGGACTATCTGTTAGAAGGTCTGGAGAGGGGCTTGGCCCCAAACACATTGCGCAGACAAATCGCGGCTCTTTCCACAGTACTCACCTGCGACTCCGCGGTTTCCTTGGGACATCACCCCTTACTCCGCTCTTTCCTCAAGGGTGCCGCTAACACCAGGCCCCCTGTAGTGCACAGTTATCCTTCTTGGGAACTGCCGCGGGTTCTTCGGGCTCTGACCAAGTCGCCCTTTGAGCCTCTCAAGACGTGCGACACTCATTACTTGTCACACAAGGTTGCATTCTTGGTGGCGATCACGTCGGCGCAACGTATTTCCGAATTGGCAGCGTTCTCTACCCGGGAAGACCTGTGCATTTTCCACCAGGACAGAGTGGTCCTTTGCCTCGATCCTACCTTCCTTCCAAAGGTCAACTCCTTTTTTCACAGGGCCCAGGAAATCATGCTCCCAGATTTCTGCCCTAACCCATCGCATGATGGGTTCCATCCTTCCTCCAGGGGTCGGAAGGTTTCATCCTCCACGATTGGCAGGTGGATTAGGGCGTGTATTGCGGGGGCGTATCTAGCTGATTCATTGCCGGTTCCACGACGGGTTACAGCCCACTCTACCCGGAGTGCTGCTACTTCCATTCAAACTGCTTGTATAAACACTTTCACATACAGATATTTCATTTCATACTTTCTCCTGACAAACAAATAACTATTATTATAATTTCAAGTAGCTGATCAAAAGCCAATGAGCTCCTCCCCCCCCCCCCCAATTTCCTTTGCTCTTAGAGCTTGCCTATTAACTTTCTTGCAAATGAGACATTCGGCCGTTATTTGTTTCACAACAGTGAAAACTCTCCTGTAGCCATACCTTTCAGAAACACATCTTCTAAAGCCCTCATTGAGTGTTTGGATTACTTCACGTGTTATGGCTTTATTCAACACCTGCTATCCATCAGGTAATATCCATTTTCCTTCTGTATTCTTTTCCTTTTGAATTCACCAATCCCCTTTCTAACCAAATTTTTCCAAACGTATGGACCACTCCACAGGCATATTTAGAGTCAGTGTAAATAGTTCCAGATATTCCTTTTAATAATTTCAGACTTTGTCTAAGGGCGTACAATTCACAAGTTTGGGCTGACCAAGATTTAGGCAAACTTCCAGCCTCTACCAGAGTCTTGTTAATCCCATCTACAATTGCATAGCCGTTTTGCCTCTTCCCTTCTATTACTCAAGATGACCCATCTATAAACCAATGTAGTCCCTTTTCTAGTGGAGAATCCTGCAAATCGTTTCTTATTTTAGTTTGTAAGTCTATAATATCTATGCAGAAACATTTTAATTCTACATTTGAATCCCTTTTTCCTTTTGAGTTAATACACCCAATGCTGTACCTTCATCTACATTTACATATAAATGAAAAGGTTTGTCCAAGTCTGGTAAAGCCAGGACTGGAGACTTAGCTAAATTTTCTTTTAGTCTTTGAAAAGTTTGTTCCTCTTCTGATACCCAGATTAATTTCCATGGTTGTTCCTCTAATAATTTACTATACAAGGACTTAGTTTGTTGTGCATAATTATCTATCCACAGCCTACAATATCCTATGAGACCTAAGAATTTCCTTAGATTCCTTTTGGTTTTGGACAAAGGAGTGTGTCGTGTCTGATTAACGAAACACTTAAAAGGACTTTCAGGCATATTTTCTCCTAAAAGCATTTATTAAGGTTACAGAGACGTCAGTACAGCATGGTGGAAATGCTTAGGTCTGGCTTCTCTTCCGTTACGCATACATTCCAAGCATTTTTCCCTGCCTCTATTTTGGGGTCATGGTTCACATCTTCCAATTAACTTGGAAGATGTGATTTACTTCCGGTTTCTTTTTCCCGGGCTATCCTTATTCTCCTCCCTTTTCCCTGTTGCCTGGTTTAACTATAAAAATACCAGACAGTTCTGCATATTGTCAAAGCAAGAATATACAGTATTTGCAGCGTTGACATCGTGGTTATGATTCCTTCAATCCTTTCTGGAGTGATTCTCTTTTTACCTTCACTTATTAAATGTCCTAAATATTTCACTTCTCATTCTACATATTGTAATTTATTTATTTATTTAGATACTCTTCCAATAATCCATCTTTTAATAAATTATCAATAACTGGTTGTAAGCCTTTCCTCCCTTCCAAGGAGATATCGTATTGTTTCTGTCTTACTGGCCCACACCCTTCTTTTAATTCTATTTTGAGGGGGGTATTTGCAATCCTCCCCTATTTCCTTCGTTGACCCACACTGCAGGATTTATGTCTTGGATATCGTCATCAGTTAAGACAAAGACTCCTGAGTTTTCCCTAAATCTAATTGTTATCCCCATTTGACTCAAAACATTCCTCCCCAGCAAGTTTATCCCTGGTTCTGGGACATATAAAAGTTCCATTGACAGTTCCTTTCCCCACGGTCCTCTAATTTTTGTTTCATTAGTTTTCTGGACCTCAATTTCATTCTTTAATTTTAAACCTTTTGGTAGTTCACTAATGGATGTTTTAGATGCTCCAGTGTCCACTAAAAACATCATTTCAGTCAGGTATGGACCTACGAATAAATTTATCCAAGGCTCTTTGTAGGACACCTTAATCAAGTGCCTCGGACACCCCTAATCTTCTTCTTCTATCAACCGAAGGAGTTTTTCCTCTTTGTTTTTGGACAGTCTCTTTTAAAATGTCCAACCTGACCACAACCAAAACACTTTAGGGGTGTTGCGCAGGTTGGAGTTCCCTGGGGTCTCTTATTGAATGATGAACGTCTCGGTGGTTTTGTTCCCTTCTGCCACTGTCCCTGATTCAGAGATTTTTCCTGTCTAACAACTTCCCTCATAATCTTACCTTGCCTCTCATCTCTCTCTAGGTCCCTTCAGACATAAATTTTCTGTGCCTCTTTTAAAATATCATTCATGGGCTTATCTGACCACCCATCCACTTTTTGTAATTTTCTGCTGATGTCCGGCCAACTTCTGGTAACAAAATTTAACTTCAATAGTGCTTGTGTGGTCAGAGCATCAGGATCAAAGCCTGAATATTTCCTCATTGTGTCTTTTAATCTTTCCAAATAGTCTGAAGGTGTCTCTTCTTTTCTTTGACTGACCTCAAGTACCTTAGAGGCATTCTGAGATCTAGGTACTGCTTCTCTAATTCCTTTTATAATCATGTTCCTCAAATTTTCCATGTCTGCTCTATCTGCTGCTACATTATTATTCCAATTTGGTCTTATGATAGGGAATTTTTGGTCCCCTATTGCATTGTTGGGATTATCTCTGTTATAGATTCTAATAGCTGCAGCTCTAATTAAATCTCTCTCCTCTGGGTTGAATAATGTGGTCATAATAGAGTTTATTTCATCCCAGGCATAAATATTTGGTCCCAACAAGTGATCTAGTTGTTCTGATACTCCTATGAGATCTTCTATTAATTTCTTAAGTTCCTTTTTGAATGCTCTTACTTCACTACTCCTTAGGGGGTCTTGTACATATCCCACTATGGGAACATTACCTGCCCCTAAGCCACTTGCTACTTCTCTTAGAGGGAATAATTTATCTTCTTCTTTTTTCTGTTCTATTTCTTTTTAGGTTTTGTCTTTGTTGTTGCCTGTGATCTCGTTTGGTTTCTATTTCACCATCTCTCAGAGGCAAATTGACTAGATCTTGTCTACATTGTTCAAGTTCTCTCCTCAACCTCCCATATTGATTAACAGGGGGTCACTCCCGTTGATCCGGGGACCGTTTGGATATCCTGGACGAGCCCCCAAGTTGTTTGGAACGTGGCTTAAGATCCCAAAACAAACAAACTTACTTGGAATTCCAGCAACAAAGTTTTATTCAAAAAGAAGCGTTTGCAAAGGCCTGGTGGACTGAAACACACACAGGAGTTCAGCCACACCTTAAAGAACTGTTTGACACATTTTTATATCCTACCTCCGATGCAGAGTCTCCCCTCCCCTATCGCACTCAACGTCCCCTTTCCTAATCATCCGATAAACTTTCTGGACCGCCTAAAACCACTGTCCCTCCCATGTTCCAGGAAGCCCCTTTGCCCATATCCTATCTTTCACCATTGTTAGCACAGTTCGTCTCCTATAGTTATTTCGATATTTCCTCTGCTTGCAATTTCAGTTAGCTAGCAACTTCTGCTTTTCTTATTTGTCTGTAATTTACTTGTCTAATTTTATGACTTTCAGGTGACTTCTTCTATCGACCTTCATTAGAAATTTCTGAATAATACTTTATTCCTTTCAAGAAGAAGCACATTAAGGTCCTGGAGTGGCCTAGCCAGTCTCCAGACTTTAATCCCATAGAAAATCTGTGGAGGGAGCTGAAGGTTCGAACTGCCAAATGTCAGCCTCGAAACCTTAATGACTTGGAGAGGATCTGCAAAGAGGAGTGGGACAAAATCCCTCCTGAGATGTATGGAAACCTGGTGGCCAACTACAAGAAACATCTGACCTCTGTGATTGCCAACAAGGGTTGTGTCACCAAGTACTAAGTCATGTTTTGCGAGGGGATCAAATACTTATTTCACTCATTAAGATGTAAATCAATTTTTAACTTTTTTGAAATGCGTTTTTCTGGATTTTTTTTGTTGTTATTCTGTCTCTCACTGTTAAAATAAACCTACCATTAAAATTATACCTGGCCCCGGTAGGATGTCGAAACAGGAAATTTTGTGTAATGTAACCTCATGTATGTTTGCTCTTTTGTAGCACTAATCTTTCTTCTGGAGGGTCGGCATGTCAAGGCCGACTCGCTCTACACTTTCGCTCACAGCTTGACAACAGAAAGGGGGGGGAATGATTGGAATGTATGGGTGGCTGGGAGGGAGTTGAATTCATGTGCACCATCTGTGGCCTGGGAGAATCTCAACACCTCAGGGTCCAACGATGAGAGCCTTCTGAGCCGAGCAGATTGTTTCCCAAAACAAAGAGATTGCACTGGATTGGTGGATACTGGACAGTGGGTGGCCCAGGGAGGGAAAGGGGGATTTTAACTATGCAGTTTTCGAGTGAAAAGTCAGAACTGGCTTTGCTTTCTACTGTGCCTATATGGATCTATCAGTAAAGTTATATTCTTGGTAAAATAATGTCCCAGGAGTTTCTTTTGCTGCATATGCCAATGCGACGGTTGACACTAATCTCACAATCAATACAAAAGCTACGAGTGGCACAAAGAGCCATGGAAAGATACATGCTTGGCATTACAAGACGAGAGAAAGACCTGCACATGGATTAGAGAACAAACGAAAGTATACGATATCATCAATAATTGAAATGGAAATGGGCTGGTCACATAACAAGAAGAAATGATGGCAGATGGACCAAAGCAGTCATAGAATGGATCCCACTTGATAAAAAGCGTCCACGAAAGAGGCCTAAAACAAGATGGATTGATGACATCAGCAAGTATTGTGGGCCCAATTGGCAAAATAAAGCTCAGGACTGTATAGGTTGGAAACATGCAGAAGAGGCCTTCATCCTGCAGTGGATAGACAATGGTGGTGATGATGATGATGATGATGATGATGATCTGGGTAGAGAAGTTCCTTGCAAAATCTTGATGCTAGTGGTAAGGCACTTGGAAGTGGTGTTAGTATGATGGTGATAAGAGTCTAAGGCAGCGGTTCTCAACCTGTGGGTCGCGACCCCATTTGGGGTCACACGACCATTTCACGGGGGTCGTCAAACAACACCGTCCGCCATTTTTTTTTTTACCCTTTTCCTTAGCTGTGCTACTCCCTCTGCTTGGCGGCAGCCTGCATGCACGAACTTTACCAAATGTGCCCTGCAGGAGGCGTGTGAAGAGCGCAGGCGCAGAGCAAGGCCCAGCCCTCCCCAGGGATTCATTTCAGATTTACACCGCAAAAGTTTTTCTCGCGCAGAGGAGGAAAAACAATTGCGGAACACTCGGGAATCCCTTGCAAGGCACCAGGTACCTTGGTGCTTATTTCCTAATGCCATGGTGGCGAACCTATGGCACGGAGCCGTCTCTGGTGGCACGCGAGCCATTGCTGGGCCGAGCTGTTGCCTCCTCTTCGCGCATGCGCAGCTCTCCGCACACGTGCAGTCTGGGAATAGGCGAGAGGCTACAGCGGCCGGCCGCGCAGGGGAGAAGAAAGACAAGGGGCAGCGGGGGCAGTAATGGGGATGGCGAAAGGC
>NW_015388458.1:59805-64133 GCF_001527695.2 Protobothrops mucrosquamatus
CCTTCCTCCTTCAATCTCCTTCCTTCTCCATCTCCTTCCTTTCCCCTTCAATCTTCCTTCCTTCCATCTCCATCTCCATCCCTTCTCCTTCAATCTCTCTCTCCTTCCTTCCTTCCCCCTTCAATCTCCTTCCTTCTCCATCTCCTTCCTTTCCTTTTCAATCTTCCTTCCTTCCCCTTCCCTCCCTCCCAACATTTTTCAGCAAGGAAGAGTAAGCTTCTCCAGCGAGCATTGCTATATTGTTTTAGTGATTAATCACTATGCTTTAATTATGTTCAATTCGTAACAATGAAAATACACCCTGCATATCAGATATTTACATTACTATTCATAACAGTAGCAAAATTACAGTTATGAAGTAGCAACGAAAATAATTTATGGTTGGGGGCCACGCCCACTTGGTGGCCATGCCCACTTGGTGGCCACACCCACTTGGCCACGCCCCTGGCACCCGGCGATGTATAAGTGGTTGGGGGTCACCACAACATGGGGAACTGTATTATGGGGTCGCGGCATTAGAAAGGTTGAGAACCACTGGTCTAAGGCAAGGGTGATAATCTTTTTTAGTGAAATGTATTAACTCATTGTTAATTCTATAGGAGCAAGAGCCAAACTACTTATTTTCCACATTTATATCTATTCATCCAGCTGCACAGTATCATGATTATGTGCATTTGTGCATAATTTGTCAGTTAATGAAAAATACTTTGTGTGAACTGGTTTTAAAACCAAACAATGAAACATTCAGGAAATCATGGTCAACAAACCATAGCATAGTTTGATGTGTGAACCCATCTTATGTTGGGCAATCAACAATGTCTTTTAACTTCCAGATGCTGAATTGCTAGCAAGTTACTGTTACAATGTTATTTCGCTACACATCGTAGTTATTTTTCTCTTAGAGCAGGCATGTCAAACTAGTGATGTCACGTGACGTCGCATGACGTATCGCAACTTTTTCCCCATTGCCGGCAAGAGGGTGGGTGCGGTTTCAGCGTGACGCATCCGGCCCGTGGGCCGGCAGTTTGACATGCCTATCTTAGAGGCAGGTTTAGGTAGAAACCCTATTGTGGCACTGTTTTTTCCTCTTATTTCTGTCATTTTTTAAAATTTCTGATTGCCTAGTTTCCTTCTCTTCATGGCCTTCTTACTGTAGTCCAGCTTTACTTTTTGAAAATATTGATATTGGAATTGGACCAACGTTAAAATGTCATTGCATTAATTATACACCTTTTGTGGAAGGGTTGAGAGCATAACATATATGCTGGAGTTGTGTGAGGAATTCTATTATTCCTTCTCATAAGAACACAAGAACAGCCCTATTGAATCATATCAAGACCCACCTTAGTCCAGTACTTTGTTTCTCATTGCAGGCAGCCAGATGCCTCTTGGTGCTTGCAAGCAGGAGATAGAGGCAAACCCTCTCCTTCTGGGTTCAGTTGCTAACTGATATTTGGAGGCTTGCTGCTTCCAACCTGGAGGTAACATGGCATCTTCATGAACCAATGTCCTTAAATATAGCTGTCATCAATTATTTAATCCCCCTTTAAAGGCATCCGAGTTATTGGCAGTCAGCATGTCTTGTGCTAATGAATTCTACTAGTTAATTATGTACTGTGTGACGATATGCTTTCTTTCATCTCTTATTAATCTCCTTTCAGTCAGCCTCATTAGATGGCCCAAGACCTTGTCGTTTGAGAGAGCACTTCTTCCTATCCATGCATATGAAATATATTAATTAAAAAAAAAGACATTGCTGTCTCTCAGGAATGAATAATATATGGATTGTTTTCCTTACAAAACTAAAATGAATGCATTTCAAAGCAGCTGTGTTGTCATTCTTGGAGTTAACCAGACTCTGGATAGTAGCACAATAACATAAGGATTCCATGGCTTTTGTTGTTCCTGCTCCTTCATGCTTTGCTTTTCATGCAATAAGCATTAAAAGAGAGGGCAAAAACTTATCATAATATCCTTTAAGTGTTCTGATTATTCAGATGCATTTTTTTTTAAAAAGATGACTATTACAAACCTACAATAAATCATTTGTTGTGTGTGTGTCTCTGTGTATTACCAACTGTTATGAAGCAGCCACAAAAGTAGAGTTTCCCATTGGCCCTTCCATTGGCTACATGCTTTATAACACTTCTCCAGTCTGGTTACAGTAAGACTCACTATGAAGACATTTTAAAGATTCTCCTAGTTGCCATGTGTACATTTTTTAGTCACTGAAATATTTGAGGCAAATTGTCAGCCCCACTCTTCAGAAAAGTGACTGTCCAGTCTCTTCTTAAAAGCCTCCAGCGATGGGGCACCCACAACTTCTGAAGCCAAGGCATTCCACTGGTTAATTGTTCTCACCGTTAGGAAATTTTTCCTTAATTCCAGGTTGCTTCTCTCCTTGAATAGTTTCCATCCTTTGTTTCTTGTCTTGCCTTCTGGTGCTTTGGAAAACAAGTTAACCCCCTCTTCTTTGTGGCAGACCCTCAAATATTGCAACACTGCTATCATGTCTCCCCTAGTCCTTCTTTTCACTAGACTAGACTAATACTTCACGTGATCTTGATTCTATCTCTTTATTAACGCAGCTGGACATTGAGAGGCAAGCAGACTTAGGGAAAGCTCCGCTGTTTCTGGCTCCAGACTCTATTAAATATGTTACTCCTGCCAGTTATCTTAGCCAGTTGTAGTCAGCAAACCACTGGAAAGCATTTTCGCTCTCACGATGATGTGCTTCCATGGGCCATCCTGTACAGCAAGTATAAAAAGATACCATTGATTGAAAGACTCTGCTCCTGTGGCTCAGGAGAGGTGGAGACCGTTGGACACATACTCCTTCGATGCTCTTTCTATAGAGATATTCAAATAAAACATATCCTTCCAATAATTGATAGGTATCCTGGCTGTTCCAACACTGCTTATCTCTGGTGGCTGCTTAAGGACAAACAGACTGTGATTACAGCACAGGTGGCTAGATTCTGTGCAGCAGCACTGGGGATTCGTCAGAAACGTGATTAATCCACTATAGCAATTTTACACAACTAATGTAGCAAACTCTTTTGCATTACTATTTTTTTTTTTTGCACTTTAGTATTCAATGACTATGGGCCCCATAGTTTAAGGACTGACATTATAGTTTAGTTAGGCCATGTGTAACTGACAGACTGGATGCCAAATTGTGATTTTAATATAGATTTTATCTGTTATTAATTATTTTACTCTAGAATTTTAGCTGGATATTCTTTGAGTGTTTTTATTTGTTCTGGTCTCTGGTCTTTGACTATAATAAACTTGAAGTGAACTATTAATGCAGCCTAGGATTGCATTGGCTTTTTTGGCTGCAGCAGCACACTGTTAACTCATATTTACTGTAAGTGATTGTCCACTAGGACTCCAAGATCCCTCTCACAGTTACTGATATTGAGCCAACTTTCACCCAGTCTGTACCTGTACAAATGGTTTTTCTTGCCTAAGTGTAAAACCTTAGTTTTATCTATGTTGAATTTCATTTTGTTAGATAGGGCCCAGTGTTCAAGTCTGTCGAGATCCTTCTGGCTCTTCAGCCTATCTTCTGGGGCGTTGGCTATTCCTGCTAGCTTAGTGTCATCTGCAAATTTGATGAGTTGCCCTTCTATTCCCACATCTAAATCATTTATGAAGATATTGAAGAGTACTGGGCCTAAAACGGAACACTGGGGTACCCCACTACCCACCTCCCTCCATGTGGATTTAGTTCCGTTAAGGACTACACGTTGAGTATGCTTTGTCAGCCAGTTACAAATACATCTGGTTGTGGTGCTGTCCCATAATTTTCTAGCTTTCCAAGAAGTAGGTTGTGGTCTACTTTGTCAAATACCTTGCTGAAATCTAAGTATATTATCAATCAGAACAGAGCTGGAAGGGACCTTGGAGGTCTTCTAGTCCAACCCCCTGCTCAACCAGGAGACCCTATACCATTGTAAATGTGACCACCGTGTTAAATCGTTGCCCTGATTTTCCATCTCTTGTCTAGATTTTAAGTTCCCTTCAGAATTTAGAATATCTATCATATGTCTGATTAACGAAACTTTCAGGCATATTTTCTCCTAAAAGCATTTATTAATGTTACAGATACGTCAGCACAATATGAAGGAATGCTTAGATCTGCTTCTCTTCCGTACGGATAACATTCCAAACATTTCCACTCCCTTATTGTAGGGTCATGGTTCACATCTTCCAATCAACTTGGAAGATGTGATTTACTTCCGGTTTCTTTCTCCCGGGCTATCCTTATGCTCCTCCCTCTTTCCTGGTTGCTGGTTTAACTATATAAATACCAGACAGTTCTG
>NW_015388458.1:65021-66713 GCF_001527695.2 Protobothrops mucrosquamatus
TTTTAAAGCAGCTTTTGTGTTTCTCCAAACTTCTTCCCACCCCTTCACCCACTGGTCAAGTGTCTGGGAAGCGGAGGGCATCTGAGGATATTCAGGTATTGGGTTGAACTCTTTTCCCGTGGCCACTCTGAAAGGCGTGTAACCGGTGCTGCTGTGCACAGAATTATTGTACGCCACCTCCGCAAAAGGGAGAAGATCACTCCAGTTCATCTGTTGGTAAGAAACGTAGCACCTAAGATATTGCTCCACCATTTTGTTAGCGGCTTCCGCGGCCCCATTGGTAGCCGGATGAAAAGCAGATGATAAACCTTGAGATGACCCAATTAATGTAAGGAAAGTCCTCCAAAACTTCGCTGTGAATTGCACTCCCCTGTCCGAAATTATCCGATTAGGGGCGCCATGCAGCCGGTAGATATGTTTCAGGAACAATTTGGCCAGTCGTTGGGCAGATGGGAGTCCTTTGCAGGCGATGAAATGAGCCTGCTTCGAGAACAGGTCTATTACAGTCCAGATGACAGTGTTTCCACTACTTTCAGGTAGGTGTACTATAAAGTCCATAGCTATTTCTTCCCATGGTTGAGAAGGGTCTGCCACGGGTTGCAGTAGTCCAGGGGTTTTCCCTGGGATTCTTTTCATTGTGGCACATATAGTACAACTTTTTACATAGTTTTCCACATCCTTTTTTAGCCCCGGCCACCAGAATTGTTGGCGGGTGAGGTGTAGGGTTTTCAACTATCCGAAGTGTCCAGCCTGTTTGACATCATGGCTGTGGTTGAGAGCGTTAAGACGGAGGGCTTCTGGCAAATATAGTTTTCCCCCCATGTAAGCCAAACCATCCCTGCACGTTAGGGAGGCCTGATTATCTTTGAACCATTGATCGGTGAGGAGTTCTCGTTTTATTTTCTTTGCTCCAGGGTCATCAGGATTGGGGACCCTGCGAGGTATAAGTTGAGTGGCAATTTGTGGATTGGGGATGATTGCCTCATTGACCTCTTCCCGTTCGCTCTTGTATTGGGGTAGTCGGGATAGCGCATCAGCTAAGAAGTTTTTTCCCCCTGGTATGTACTTTAGAGTGAAGTCGAAGCGGTTAAAGTATTGTGCTCACCGCACTTGTTTTGGGGACAACTTACGGGGAGTTTTCAGTGCTTCTAGATTTTTGTGATCTGTCCATACCTCAAATGGTACTTTGCTCCCTTCTAGATAGTGCCGCCAGTTTAATAGCGCCCATCTAATAGCGAAGGCCTCTTTTTCCCAGATTCCCCATCTCCGTTCGCTCTCAGTAAATTTCTTAGAGGTGTAGGCGCAGGGTTGCAGGATCCCATTTTTGTTCTTTTGCAGTAATACAGCTCCAACCGCCACATCGCTGGCATCGGCCTGAATCACAAAAGGTTTTCCTTGGTCGGGGTGCTTTAGGGCAGGTTCAGCGGTTGTTCTGTCCCCCGTCCGACCCACACCCCCCAACCAGTCAGCCGAGGCCTGAAAAACTACTCGGCACAAAGACAAATGAATTTCTTGGCAGCAACTGCGTAGCTGCCTGCCAAGCCTTTACTGATAAGACACAGCAAACAGAGATAACTTGCCAGAGTGCTTGCAACAGAATATCCAGCAAAAATTGTCCGTCACGAAAATTCACATGCCACACCCCTTGCTTATATAGCCAGTGGGGTGTGGCCCAGTGACTCAGCTGAACTA
>NW_015388458.1:70380-78735 GCF_001527695.2 Protobothrops mucrosquamatus
CACTCCCCTTAGCCAGATGGGTTAATAAGTCCTTTAGGAGGGGGAGTGGGTATTTGTTCTCCACACTTACAGCATTGAGACCCTTATAGTCCATGCAGAGACGAAGAGATCCATCTTTTTTTTCTTTGAACAACACAGGGGCTCCCACGGTAGATTTGGCCCGTTCAATGAACCCCCTCGTTAGGTTTTTGTTCACGTAACGCTGCATCTCCTCCATTTCGAGGGGGGACATGGCATACATTCTCGGTTGTGGGAGCTTGGCTCCTGGCACCAGTTCGATGGAGCAGTCATTGGGTCTGTGAGGGGGTAGGACATCACATTCTTCTTCACTAAAAACCTCCGCCAGGTCCCGGTATTCATTGGGGATGACTGGTTCGCGCGGAGGCGGTGAGGTGGCCATGTGCGCTCGCTCATTGGGTGGCCTAAAGTGCCCTGCAATGTCCGTTGACTCAAGAGGGGGGTTAGGCCCTATAGTCCTGAGTCCGCCCTGAGTCCTGAGTCCGCCCTGAGTCCGCAAGGAGAAGGGTGGGATATAAATAGAAGCAATAAATAAAATAAATAAATAAATAAATAAATAAATAGGGAGTCTCACGGTTCTCATTCCTTTCTCCCACCAGATGAATGGTTTCCATTTGTCTAACCAGGCTAACCCTAAGACCACTGCCTCAGTCATTTTTGGAGCCACCAGGAAGTGAATAAACTCCCAATGTGCACCTATTTCTAGGCGTAAGGGCTCAGTTAATTGTGTGACAAGAGTCCCTCCCATCAGGGAGCCATCGGCTTGCTCAAACCTCACTGGTTCGGAAAGCTGTTTTGCCCGTATGCCCATTTTCATTGCAAACTGCCGACTAATGATGCAGCGGGTGCATCCAGTGTCAATTAGTACATTTAAGTCCATTTGTGCCCCAGATTTAGGGATTATAAGCTTGGCGGCCAGTGAAAAAGACGGGATTTGTTGACTCACCATCGGATCGTTCTCTCCTTCATCGTCGCTGTCAAAGGAGGGTAGATCAGGGGCGGGTCCAACTGGAGTCCCAGTGTCCTCCTGTTTTGACGGCTTTGACGCAGTCCCGGGCTGGAGGCTGAGGAAAAAGCCTCCTTCGGCAGCACCTCGCCACCGGAAGCTCCGGCGGGCTTTTTATGCAACGCCCAGTCCCTAGTCTCAGGAGCAGCTGACGACCTTGGTTCCCATGGGACAAAAGATTATTTTGACTAACGAAGCACCTGGGCAACCCCCCTCCCTCCGTTCTATGTGGCAACCTAGAACGAGAAGGAAAATGGCTGCAGCCATGCTCATCTGTAGAGGTGACACAGTGATAAAGCACCTACAACTTCTAAAGGCAAGCTGTTCCACTGGTTAATTGTCCTCAATGTTAGGAAGTTTCTCCTTAATTCCAAGTTGCTTCTCTCCTTGATTAGTTTTCATCCATTGTTTCTTGTCTTGCCTTCTGGTGCTTTGGAAAATAAGTTGACCCCGTCTTCTTTGTGGCAGCCCCTCAAATACTGGAATACTGTTATATATGTCACCTTTGGTCCTTCTTTTCTTTAGACTGGCCATACCTGCAAATGTTCTTCATATTTTTGTCTACAGGCCCTTAATCATCTTAGTTGCTCTTCTTTGCACTTTTTCCAAAGTCTCAACATCTTTTTTGTAACGTGATGCCCAAAACTGGATGCAGTATTCCACGTGCGGTTTTACTAAGGCTTTATAAAGTGGTACTAATACTTCACGTGATTTTGATTCTATGCCTCTGTTTATACAACCAAGGGTTGTATTAGCTTTTTGGGCTGCTGCCACACACTGCTGGCTCATGTTTAAGTGATTGTCCACTAGGACTCCAAGGTTCCTCTCACAGTTACTGTTTTTGAGCCAGGCTTCACCTAATCTGTTCTTGTACCTTTGGTTTTTCCTGCCTAGGTGTAAAGCCTTGCTTTTCTCCACATTAAATTTCATGTTGTTGGATAGGGCCCATTGTTCAAGTCTGTCCAGATCTTTTTGGATCCTGAGCTTGTCTTCTGGGGTGTTGGTTATTCCTGCCAGCTTAGTGTCATCTGCAAATTTGATGAGTTCTCCTTCTATTCCCTCATCTAAGTCACTTATGAAGATATTGAAGAGTACTGGGCCTAAGACGGAACCTTGTGGTATCCCACTGCTTACTTCCCTCCATGTAGATGTAGTACCATTAACCCTAACCATAACCCGTTGAGTATGGTTTCTCAGCCAATTACAAATCCACGTGGTGGTGATGCTGTCTATCACACATTTTTTAAGCTTACCAAGAAGTAGGGTGTGGTCTACTTTGTTGAATGCCTTGCTGAAGTCTAAGTATACTATGTCCACAGCATTTTGCTGGTCTACTAATTTAGTCACTGTGTCAAAGAATGAAATAAGTTTGGTTTGGCATGATCTGTTTTTAACAAACCCATGCTGGCTACTAGTGATAACTTTATTTGTTACTAGATGTTCACAGATCTGTTTTTTAATAATAATAATAATAATAATAATAATAATAATAATAATAATAATAATAATAATAATAATAATAATAAAAAGTTGGAAGGGACCTCGGAGGTCATCTAGTCCAACCCCCTGCTCAGGCAGGAAACCCTATAGTATACTATACCTGTACATTTGTTTTTTCTTGCCTAAATGTAGAACCTTGCTTTTTTCACCATTGAATTTCATTTTGTTAGATAGCGCCCAATGTTCAAGTCTGTCAAGATCCTTCTGTATCTTAAGCCTATCTTCTGAAGTGTTGGCTATTCCTGCCAGCTTGGTGTCGTCTGCAAATTTGATGATTTCCCCATCTATCCCCTCGTCCAAATCGTTGATGATGTTGAAGAGCACTGGGCCCAGAACAGAGCCCTGGGGCACCCCACTACACACTTCCCTCCATGTAGATGCGGTTCCATTGGGGACCACATGCTGAGTACGGCCGGTCAGCCAGCTACGAATCCATCTGGTGGTGATGCTGTCTAACCCACATTTTTCTATCTTATCTTATATTTTCCAGTATCTTCTCAGGTATTGATGTTAGGCTGATTGGTCTGTAATTTCTTGGGTCTGGTTTGTTTTTGTTTTGTTTTGTCTTTTCCAATCCTCTGGTAGTTCCCTGGTGCTCCAGGATTTTCGAATGATATGGTACAGTGGTTCTGAGATAATATCTGCCTGCTCCTTCAGAACTCTGGGATGTAATCCACCAGGTCCTGGTGATTTATATTCATCAAGATCAGACAGGTGTTCTCTTACAATTTTCTTGCTTATTTTAATTTTTATTTCTAGTCTGTCTTTTACAGTTAGGTTTTTGGTAGGTTGGGCTATAGTTTCTTTTTTCGTGAAGACTGATTCAAAGAATAAGTTACGCAGCTCTGCTTTCTCTCTGCTGCCTGTTACTTCCTTGTCATCTTCTCTCTTAAGTGGACCGACTGTTTCCTTGACTTTTTTCTTGTTATTTATATGTTGAAAGAAACTTTTTTATTATCTTTTACTTTTGTTGCAAATCTTTGTTTATTCTGAGCCTTTGCTTTCCTGACTTCATCTTTGCAGATTCGGGCTATCTGCTGATATTCTGCCTTAGTTGTACTGTATGTCCCTCTTTCCATTTTTTGTGCTTATCCTTTATGTCCACAGCATTTCACTGATCCACTATTTTAGTCAGTTGGTCAAAGAATGAAATAAGATTTCTTTGCCTGACCTGTTTTTAACAAACCCGTGCTGGCTTTTAGTCATAACTTTGTTTGCTTCTAGGTGTTTGCAGATCTGTTTTTTGATTATCTTTTCCAAGATCTTCCCAGGTATTGATGTCAGGCTGATTGGTCTGTAGTTTCCTGGATCTGTTTTTTCCCCCTTTTTTGAAGATGGGAACCACATCAGCTCTTTTCCAGTCCTCAGGTAGTTCCTCGGTGCTCCTAGAACAGGGGTGTCAAACTCACAACATCACGTGATATGTCATGACATATTGTGACTTTTTTGCCATTGCCGGCAATGGGGTGGGTATGGTTTCGCTATGATGCATTCAGCCTGCGGGCCAGCAGTTTGACACCCCTGTCCTAGAACTTTGAAAGATATGGGTCAGTGGTTGAGAGATCATGTCTACCAGTTTCCTCAAAACTCTGGGATGTAATCCATCAGGACCCAGTGATTTGAATTCGTTTAGAGTTGACAGGTGTTGTCTTACCTTATTTTTGCTTCTTTTAATTTCCATTCCTAGCCTGTCTTTTATAGTTCTGTTTTTGGTAAGTTGGGTTGTATCATCTTTTTGCATGAGGACAGATGCAAAGAATGAGTTAAGCAGTTCTCTCTCTCTATTGGTCGTTACTTCCTTGCCATCATCCCCCATTAGTGGACTGATTGTTTCTTTGACTTTTTTCTTGTTTTTTTATGTGTTGAAAGAAACTTTTTTAAAATTATTTTTTGATATTTTTTCTGCCCCTTAGCTTTCCTAACTTCGTCTTTGCAGGTTCAGGCTATTTGTTGGTATTCTGCCTTAGTCATGTGTCCCTCTTTCCATTTTTTGTACTTGTCCTTTTTTTCTTTCAGTTTATCAGAGAGATCTTTGTGCAACCATACTTGTTTTTTGTTGGATTTCTTGTTTTTCTTTTTCAGTGGTATTGAGCTGGACTGGGCTTTTATAATCATATTTTTCAGAGTTTCCCAACCTTCTTGAGTTGTCTTCCCCTTTAAGATTTTCATCCATTGGATCCTTCCCAAGCTTTTTCTGAGTTTGTCAAAATCAGCTGTTTTAAAGTCTAAGACACTGGTTTGATTATGTTCTCTGGCTTGTGTCTGTATTATATTGAATTCTGATATGACTTCTTCTCTGTTAGTAAGAATGAGGTCCAGTATTGCTGTCCCTCTAGTTCCCTCATCTACCTTTTGGATAACCAAGTTGTTAACTAGATTGGTTAGGAACCTGTTCAACCTCCCACTTGTTGCAGAGTTGGTCTCCCAGTTGATGTCAGGATAGTTAAAATCCTCCATTCCTACTGTGGTATGTTTCCTACGTACATTTGTTAACTGGTTAGCAAACAGTCCATCTATTCTGCTTGGTTGTGTGGCCTGTAATATGCTCCTTTTTTCCTTTTATGTTGAACCATATGCATTCTAGCAGTCTTTCATTCTTGGTTTTGTGCATCTCTGTAGAGAGGAAGTAGTAGTAGTAGTAGTAGTAGTAGTAGTAGTAGTAGTAGTAGTAGTAGTAGTAGTAGTAATAATAATAATAATAATAATAATAATAATAATAATAATAATAATAATAATAATAATAATAATAATAATAATAATAATAAAGTTGGAAGGGACCTTGGAGGTCATCGAGTCCAACCCCCTGCTCAGGCAGGAAACCATTTCGGACAAATGGCTGTCCAGTCTCTTCTTAAAAACTTCCAGTGTTGGAGCATTCACCGCTTCTGGAGGCAAGTTGTTCCACTGGTTAATTGTTTAACTGTCAGGAAGTTTCTCCTTAATTCTAGGTTGCTTCTCTCCTTGATCAGTTTCCATCCATTGCTTCTTGTCCTGCCTTCAGGCGCCTTGGAGAATAGCTTGACTCCCTCTTCTTTGTGGCAGCCCCTGAGATATTGGAACACTGCTATCATGTCCCCCTTCGTCCTTCTCTTCGTTAAACTAGACATACCCAATTCTAGCAACAGTTCCTTATATGTTTTAGCCTCCAGTCCCCTAATCATCTTTGTTGCTCTTCTCTGTACTCTTTCTAGAGTTTCAGCATCTTTTTTACATCGTGGTGACCAAAACTGTATGCAGTATTCCAAGTGTGGCCTTACCAAGGCATTGTAAAGTGGTATTAATACTTCACGTGATCTTGATTCTATCCCTCTGTTAATGCAGCCCAGCACTGTGTTGGCTTTTTTGGCAGCTGCAGCACAATACTGGCTCATATTTAAGTGATTGTCCACTAGGACTCTGAGATCCCTCTCACAGTTACTAGTATTGAGCAAGGTACCCCCTATACCAGGGCTTTTCAACCTTTTTACCTATTGTACCACTTTTAGGATATGGCAATATTCGAGTACCACCTAGCAAGGTGTCAAAAACTTGATGACCCAAAAAAAAAACCTGTTCAAAGTTGCAATTGCATTGAAATGACTTATGACCATTTTTCACACTTATGACCATTGCAGCATGCCCAGGGTCATGTGATTTATATTTGGATGCTTGGCAACTGATTCATATTTATAATGGTCACAGTGTTCCAGGGTCATGTGATCCCCTTCTGCAACCTTTTGACAAGCAAAGTCAATGGCAGAGCTGCTGGTGGCCAAGTGCTAAGGCGGGACTTCCTTTCCTCCCTCCCTTCCCTGCCTCCCTTTTTCTCATTCCCATCTCCTTCTGAAGGAAGAATTTGAAAACCCCCCCCCATATTTTCCCTCTTCCCTCTTGATCAAACAAGGAAAGGCCTCCAGAGACAGAAAAGACAAGCTGCTGAGTGAACTAGCTTAAAAAGGCACATTCCCCTTTAAGAATTAGCTACTAACTAGAAAGGAAAGTAAGGAGTGCAGCAGGCACTTAAGGAAGAAAAAAAAATGTAAGTACTGGCTGCTGGCTAAGGCAACCTCCCCTAATGGCTCCATTCATCAGTAAAGGAATGCTACAGGCAAAATCCATTCAGGAGAAAAATACTTCAAAATCCCTTGCAGCAAAACTTACAGCTAACAACAGCAGAGCAATAGAAGCTAACAGGAGACATCAGCCAAATAGAAATTGCCAAACACTGCTTAAGAACACAAAGCCCTCATTGCACAAATCCCAGAACTTCAAAGTCACAAAAGCACATAAGAATCTTTCCACTCTCCATCTCCTTCCCTCCTCCGTGCCTCACCTCCAGCCATTGCTGCCTTTTTTCATTCCTCTTGGAGGGTGACCCCTCCCCCCCTGCATTTCTTGTCTGTTTGCTGCTGCCAGCACAGGTGGCTGCCACAGCAGTTGTAGATCGGCTCATGGCCAGCCTGCTTGATCTCCTCTCCCCCTCCCCCTCCCCCTCCCTCTCCTTCTCCTTCTCCTTCTTCTTCTTCTTCTTCTTCTGTGCAGCTGACTCTGCCTCCTTCCAAGGCTACTGCTTTTTTTCTCTCTCCCTCTCCTGCCCAAACTGCCTCCTTTTATAGGCTCTCCTGTCTCCGCCCCCCTCCTCATTTCTCATGGGTGAGGGTGAGCCAGAAGTGACCCTGGGGCCTTTGCAGCTCCAGAGGACTCTTTCACTGTAAGTCCTTGCCTGTGCTGGCTCTTTCCCTCCCCCACTACACTTGGCTAGGCAGGGCTGCATACCACCTGCCACTCATTAATGCACCACAAGTGGTATGCATACCACCGGTTGAAACACCCTGCCCTATACTATACCTGTACATTTGGTTTTTCTTGCCTAGATGTAGAACTTACATATGGTCTCTTACATATCATGCAGTTTGCTACATACACTGGTAGACTTTCTTATTTCAGCAGCTTGCTTTCCATTTTGATTCAAAAAATTAAAATCATTGAATTATTGTCCTGTGTTAATGGAAACAACCTATTTTAAGCCAACTCTTTAGAATTCTAAATACCTACCTGTTGTCACATCTCAGTGCTCCTTAAATAATTCTTTGACTGCTCCTTCCATTTCCTACAAAATAGTACAACTTCTGAAATGTAGTTTTAAAGTAATAATTTAAAATTATTCAGACTATGCTGAAAAAGATGTCATAATGTAAGGAATTTTTAAATTAACATCTAGTCATTGCAACCTTTTGTTTATTAAATTGCTATATATAGAAGCAGATAGCAGTAATGCCATTTGTGTATGTGTGTAATTTTAGAGGTTATATTTTCTGTGGAATTCTTTTTTTTTTTTTAATTGAAAAGTTTTATAAAAGTTACAATATAAACCCCAAAACCAACCCACCCTAAACCCCCCCCTCTCCCCCACTTCCCAGAGCTGAATACAGGGTTACAAATATAATAATCATAATCTAACTAACATTAACCAACTATATAAATAACCAAGTCCATAATGCGCTTTAACTCCCCTTTAACATAAATATAATAATAATAATTAAAACATAAACAAATTAGTATCCTAATTATTAAACAATAGAATATTGTTAAGCAATACTAATACTAAAATAATAATAATATCATATAATTAAAACTAATAAAAATTTCACTTTAATAAACTATTAATACTAATAATACTCTAAAATTTACTCATAGGCTAAATGGAACTTCTTAGTCCCATATTTATTCTGAATATAATCTATCCATCTTCTCCAAACCGAAATGTATCTTTCTTGTGAATGATCCTTCAAATAGGCAGAAATCTTAGCCATTTCTGCTAAATTTGACACTTTAAGCGTCCATTCTTCTAT
>NW_015388458.1:81971-84183 GCF_001527695.2 Protobothrops mucrosquamatus
TCTATTAAAGCATTATAAATTCTCTTTATATGCGCTCGATTTTGATCTTTAATCTGTTTTACCAAATTCTCATCCATTAATGTAATACCAACCTTTTGATCTAACTTCCACCTAACCAACAATTGAGTATACTGAAACCAAGACTGTACAATATTTTCTTGCTTTAACTCAGCTAACGATTTTAATTGCCAATCATTCCTTACCATTCTAAGTAATTCCTTATAAGAAATCCTATCCAAATTCACACCCATAGATACCCCCTCTATCACGTGTCCAGGAATCCCCCAGATTGGTATTTTATAATTAAACTTATAATAATACTTTTTCCAGACACGCAATAAAGCACTTCTTAAAATATGAGATTTAAAAACCTTGTCAACTTTTTTATTATAAATTAAGTATGCATGCCACCCATATAATAAGTCCCATCCCTCCAGATGAAGTATACTTTTATTTGTTAAATTAAGCCAATCACTAACCAATGTTAAAACCACTGCATCATAGTATAATTTCAAATTAGGCACCTTAAGTCCTCCTCTTTCCCGTGATTTTCTGTGGAATTCTTGTAAGCATAATGAATAGGCCAGCATATTTTAAACAGTTGTCAATATGTTATCTTGTAATTTGTCAGGGAAGACGTTTAGTTAACTCTTAACTGATTGGTTCCTATTTTAACCTAGACAACCCATGACCCATTGGGTCATCCTTCTTTCCACATATAATACAGGCTAGCCCCATTTCCCCTCCCCTCAAGAACCTCAGCAGAGCCCCAGTGAAGCCGCCTCCTCCTCCTCCTCCTCGGCTAATCACAGAACTGGCTGCCACTTTGTTTGGAGAAGGCGTAACAAAGGGAGAGGTGGACCGTGAGGAAAACTGCACCCCTGGTCCCTATCCTGGCATATCCCCAAGATCCCCCTCCCTCCAGGGACGAAGAGGTCTCACCCATTGACCACCGGTGCCCCTCAGCCAGCCCTACCTTGTCAGGAGACATCCAAAGCACTCCCTTGTCCTTCTCTCACCATCTACCACCATTAAGAGGTTTGAAATTTCAGCCTTGGTTCCAAAGCAGCCAGTTGCTGCTTGTCTGCTTGGCCTTGCCTCCAGCTGATTGGGCACAGAGGCCAGAGGGAGGCAAAACAGAGAGTGGGGACATGCCCTTCCCATCTTCCCTTACACCATGGAACTGACAGGTTTCTGGGAAGTGTAGTTGGAAATCATGGCCACAACTTTGTGAATACAACTGGTGCAAAGATCCTTGAAATTTCATTTACATAGGATGAATGCATCCTGGATTTTGGACACCTTCTTTAACTTAGCTGATTTGAGGTACCTTGATTCAAAAATTGTTGCTCTTGATTCAAAAATTGTTGCTCTATGATGCACATTTTTATTAATTTTCTATTTTTACAATCAAGTGCCTAATAGACAACGTGATGACTGAGTCCATCAGTAATTCTGTGGTACATGTAAGCTTCTTCAAACTAAATCCAATATTATACCCTCCAATACATCCTCTCTTATTCTGGTAATAAACATTTTTCCACACTAAGCAAATACATTTCTTATTGTTGTTAGTAAATAAACAGTTGCATATCACCATTTGTTACATTTTTCTAATAGTGTCAATAATATCAGTTTAGAATATCTTTTCTAACCAAAACATAACTTAATTGCATTTGCGCTTAATATCCCTTTATTCAGTCCATATCCTATTTTTGCTTTTTTCAATTTTAATTTCCCATCCATGTTCAAAATATCCCAATCATTTATAATTTCAGAACAAGTTATATTTGGGTAACCAAAAGCTTCCCTTATTCAAAGTTCTTAGCATATTCTTATTTCCCTTTTCATACCAAGATATGATATTCTGATTACAAATCTTATCTATCTAGTTATAATAATACTTATATTTCTAGCAATCTATTCTTGGTCACCGCGATGTAAAAAAGATGTTGAGACTTTAGAAAGAGTACAGAGAAGAGCAACAAAGATGATTAGGGGACTGGAGGCTACAGCATATAGGGAACGGCTGCTGGAGTTGGGTATGTCTAGTTTGATGAAGAGAAGGACGAGGGGGGACATGATAGCAGTGTTCCAATATCTCAGGGGTTGCCATAAAGAAGAGGGAGTCAAGCTATTTTCCAAAGCGCCTGGAGGCAGGACAAGAAGCAACGGGTGGAAACTAATCAAGGAGAGAAGCAATCTAGAACTA
>NW_015388458.1:86638-95675 GCF_001527695.2 Protobothrops mucrosquamatus
ATGTAACACCTCTCCTGCGCGAGCTGCACTGGCTGCCTGTGGCCTTCCGGGTGCGCTTCAAGGTGTTAGTAACAACCTTTAAAGCGCTCCGTGGCAATGGACCTAGGTATTTGCAAGACCGCCTCCTACCAAACACCTCCCTTCGACCAGTCCGCTCCCACAGAGAGGGCTTCCTTAGGGTGCCGTCGGCCAGACAATGGCGGCTGGCGACCCCCAGGGGGAGAGCCTTCTCTGTGGCAGCTCCTGCCTTCTGGAATGACCTACCCCCCGACCTACGTACAGTTGCGGACCTGCGCCTTTTTCGCCGAGCCCTGAAGGCCCATCTATTCCGTGCGGCCGGCCTGGCGTAGTTTGATTATGTTTTAGTGCGGGTTTTGTATGGGGTACTTTTAGAGCAGGCCTGTTATTTAATTTGATTTTAGAACAGAAACTTGTGTATATTTATCGTGGTTTTTATTATCGCCTGTTCACCGCCCTGAGTCCCGTAAGGGAGATAGGGCGGTATATAAATTCAATAAATAATAATAATAATAATAAAGATCCACTCTCTTTTCAAACTATCTGGGGTCCTGAACTCCAGCCGCTGTCTCTAGACTTGAGAGAAGCTGGCAAAGATTCAGGAGGAAATTTCATTATGGGAAGAGAGAGCCTGCTTGAATGCGATGACCCGGCAGCTGCTGATACCCCAGAGGGGGAAGCAACAGACAGCATGCCGGGGGAGGAAGAGCTTTGGCAGAATTCCCAACTGGAGAAAAACCCCAAGCAGCTAGGAGAGCTTATCTGGTCATCAGGCTGGACCCAGTCCAGCAGAGATTCCAGACGCCTCGAAACTGCGTTGCCACCCTCAAAGACTTCAAAAGCAGAATGGTGGAGAACTACCAGATTATCTGCCACTGAGAATTTGGGTGAGTGGAAAATCCTGTCTGCACACCAGACAGCCCTCCAGCCCCAGGAGTCCCCTGCCAGGCCCTCTAGCCCCACAGAGAGAGAGAACCCCAGCCTGGGGTCCCTGCAGCAATGGGATGTTTGGGAATCCCCGCAGGTGGATGGTCAGCAACCTCTGAGCTTCCCACAGCTAATAGAGGCTTTGTAACAGTTTGGGGTGGTACAGAAGCCAGGAGATCAGCAGCTGGTGGAAGGACGACCACAGCAAGGAGATTGGTCACCGCCCCCGAACGTACAGCAACCGCTGAGGGGCCTACAGCAGCAGGGGGCATGGCCACAGCCCCTGAACGTGCAACCCCTGGGCATGAATCAGCAACCAGGATGGGGCCAGCAGCAACAGCCACAGTGGGGGCCCCAACAGCCTATAATTGCACCACCTTTCAGCACAACCTTCGATGGGGACCCAGAGAAGCTGATTTTTTTGCTCAACCAAGTGCGCTCTCATTTGAATTGCTGGGCCTATCTCTACCCGGACCCGGGGGCCATGGTCGATGTGATTGCGTCCAGCCTAGAGGGAGAAGCATCCGAATGGCTGAACAATTTATATAATGAGCAAGCCCCCGAATTGGAGGACCCCCACCTCTTCCTCCTAGGGCTGAGAGAAAGATTTGAGGACCCATCTATTGGTCTCAAAGAAAGAGAACAAAATAAAACAAGCCGGCAGGCCTGCCCTGGAGTACGTGCAAGAATTTCGCAAGATAGCAGGTCGAATAGAGGGGTGGCCTGAACAATCCCTAACCCATCACTTCATTGAGGGATTAGACGACCACCTCTCTCAGGCCTGCATCTATCAAGCAGTACCTGATCAGCTGCAAGAATGGTACCAGGCAGCGGTGAAACTAGACGTTCAGCTCGCCCACTATAAGAAGCCTCCCCCACCTGAATCCGAGCCGAAGCCAGAACAACCCGAACGGCAATTACTCCCACGAAAACCTCCAACTACTGCGATGGCTGAAGGACCCAGGCCACCTGCAGGCCTCCCAATTAAGTGTTTCCAGTGCGGACGGGAAGGACATCAAGCAGCGAACTGTCCAGTCCCCTACCCCCAACAACAGAGCAGACCAGAACCAGCGGCGAGAAAGAAACCTGCCCAGCGGCTAACGAGAGAGAAATCCAACCGGATCACGCAGGAACCTGTTGCCCAGGTCACATCCCCCGCACAGGAGGACGCCGGGACTCCGGGTGGACCCGCTCCCACTCTACCCTCCTTTGACAGCGACGACGGAGAGAACGACCCGATGGTGAGTCGACACGTCCCCCCTTTTTCACTGCCCGCCAAACTTATAATCCCTAAGTCGGGGGCACAAATAGACTTAAACGTGCTAATCGATTCTGGATGCACCCGATACATCATTAACCTGCCATTTGCCATGAAAATGGGCATATGGGCAAAACAGCTCTCCAAACCTGTGAGGTTTGAGCAAGCCGATGGCTCCCTGATGGGAGGGACTCTTGTCACACAATTAACTGAACCCCTACACCTAGAAATAGGTGAGCACTGGGAGTTTATTCGCTTCCTGGTGGCTCCAAAAATGACTGAGACTGTGATCCTAGGGCTAGCCTGGTTGGACAAATGGAAGCCATTTATCTGGTGGGAGAAAGGAATGAGAACTGTGAGACTACCTATAGGGCCTAAACCTCCCGCTGGTTCAACCAATGTTGTGGGACACCTTAGGCCACCCAATGAGCGAGCGCACATGGCTGCCTCATCGCCGCCAGGCGAACCACTCATCCCCAATGAATACCGGGACCTGGCGGAGGCATTTAGTAAAAAAGAATGTGATGCCCTGCCCTCTCACAGACCCAATGACTGCTCTATCAAACGTGTCAGGAGCCAAACTCCCATGACCAAGAATGTACGCTATGTCCCCCCTCGAAATGGAGGAGATGCAGCGATACGTGAACAAAAACCTAGCGAGGGGGTTCATCGAATGGGCCAAATCTACCGTGGGAGCCCCTGTGTTATTCAAAGAGAAAAAAGATGGGTCTCTTCGTCTCTGCGTAGACTATAAGGGTCTCAACGCTGTGAGTGTGGAAAACAAATACCCCCTCCCCCTCCTGAAGGACTTACTAACCCATCTGGCTAAATGGAGCATCTTCACTAAATTAGACCTGAGAGAGGCATATTACTGGGTGAGAATAAAGGAGGGAGACGAGTGGAAAACTGACTTCAACTGCCCCATGGGGAGCTATCAATTCAAAGTCATGCCATTTGGACTACAGGGGGGCCCAGCCGTATTCATGCAGTTGATTAATGAAGTCCTACATGATCACTTGTACAAAGGGGTTCTGGTGTACCTTGATGACATCCTGATATACAGCACGAATGCGGCTGATCATATAAAACTGGTGAGAGAAGTATTAAAGAAACTATTGAATGCCAAACTTTATGCCAAATTGTCAAAATGTGAATTTCACCAGACCTGATTAGATTATCTTGGCTACAGAATTTCCAACGAGGGCATTGAAATGGATCCAGCCAAGGTGAAAGCTATAATCAAATGGCAGCCCCCAAAGACTCGCAAACAGCTCCAGAGCTTTCTAGGTTTTGCTAACTTCTATCGTCAATTCATCCCCTCTTTTGCCGAGATTGCCCTACCCCTTACAGAACTACTCAAAACAGGCAAAAGAGGAGGTAAGCTGCGACCGGGCCAACCACTAGCATGGACGATGGGCTGTCAAACAGCTTTTGAGAATTTAAAGAGACTATTTGCTGCTGAACCGGTCCTAAAGCACCCCTGCCCAGGGGAGCCCTTTGTGATTCAAGCCGATGCCAGCGATGTGGCAGTTGGAGCTGTATTACTGCAAAAGAACAAAAGTGGGGTCCTGCAACCCTGCGCCTACACCTCTAAAAAATTTACTGAAAGTGAGCGGAGATGGGCAATCTGGGAGAAAGAGGCCTTCGCAATTAGGTGGGGGCTATTAAACTGGTGACACTATCTAGAAGGGAGCAAGGTGCCTTTTGAAGTATGGACAGATCACAAAAACCTAGAGGCACTGAAAACTCCCCGCAAATTGTCCCCAAAGCAAGTACGGTGGGCACAGTACTTTAACCGTTTCAACTTCACTCTAAAGTACATACCGGGAGGAAAAAACTTCCTAGCTGATGCGCTATCGAGATTGCCGCAGTACAAAAGTGAACGCGAGGAGGTTAATGAGGCAATTATCTCCAGTCCACAAACTGCCGCTCAACTCACGCTTCGCAGAGTCCCTACTCCTGATGACCCTGGAGAAAATAAAATAAAAAAGAGCTGCTCACCGACCAATGGTTCAAAGATAATCAAACCTCCCTAACGTGCAAGGGGTGAAAGTTATTTTTGCCTGAAGCCCTCCGTCTTAATGCTCTCAAACACAGCCATGATGTAAAACAGGCTGGACACTTTGGATATCTAAAAACTCTACATCTCATCCTCCGGCAATTTTGGTGGCCGGGGCTGAAACGGGATGTGGAAAACTATGTAAAAAGTTGTACTGTATGTGCCACAATGAAAAGAATCCCAGGGAAAACCCCTGGTTTACTGCAGCCGGTGGCAGACCCTTCTCAACCATTGGAAGAAATAGCTATGGATTTTATAGTAGACCTACCTACTGTCATCTCGACTGTGATAGACCTATTCTTGAAGCAGGCTCATTTCATTGCCTGCAAAGGACTCCCATCTGCCCAACGACTGACCAAATTGTTCCTGAAACATATCTACCAGCTACATGGCGCCCCTGTTCTGTCCCCGTCTGACACACACACCCAAACAGCCAGCCGAGGGTTAAATAACTTCTCCACACTCCACACTACAGATAAGAAACTTGGCAGCAGCTCTGTAGCTGCCTGCCAAGACTTTTACTCAGGGAACAAAAAACAATACACATAGTTAGAAATTAAGTCCACAGCAAACTACTTCGCCAGAGATTTAGCTTTGTCCGTCACAGAGTCCAAATGGCCACCACCTCCCTTTTATAGCCTGTGGGGTGTGGTCCAGTGACTCAGCTTAATCTCTGGCACATCTCCTTTTCTGCTGCGCACGCTTGTCGCTCCTACGCTGGCGTGGATCCAGCCACAACGTATCTTCATCACTATCCGAAACACCTGGCTCCTGGCCAATCTCAGAACCACCTGGCTCCTGGTCAATCTCTTCCCCGTCGGGAGACACCTGAGGCATTGCCAAACAGGAGGGTCCTGGAGAGGGAGGCCTGGCCATCTCCTCTCCTTCATGTTCAGAGCCTTCTTCCTCCGATAAGAGGGGCTCACAAGACGGAGCCACAACACTATCCCCCACCGCAGGGCCCTTCCCCCGGGTCTGCCGGTCTGGATGTGGTCGGGATGGGAACCGATCGTGAAAGGCCTGTACCAGGTCAGGGGCCTGAACGGAAGAAGCGTCCACCCAGCTGAAATCCTGGGGCCTCGCTGGGGCCTCAGGGACCAGGAGGGACCGATGGAAAACGGGGTGGATCCGCATGGAGCGTGGTAGAGTCAACCAGTAGGCCACCGGGCTGATGACTGCCTCGACGGGGAAGGGACCGATAAAACGATGGTCCAGTTTCTTCACCGTCCGGTCCGTGGGGAGGTGTTTCGTGGACAGCCACGCCCGATCTCCGACTTCCAGTGGTGGCGTTGCCCATCGGGAGCGGTCGGCGACCCGTTTATAGTCCTCTTTCGCCCGCATCAGCTGCCGCCTCACCAGTTGCTGCACCGCCTGCAGCTCCGAGAGGAAGTCCTGGGTCTCGGGAACAGGGGAATCCGAGATGGACAACGGGAAAAGCCGTGGATGGTAGCCGACGGCATGGAACGTGGTCATCTGGGTGGAGGTGTGTTAGGAGTTGTTGAAGGCGAACTCCGCCAGGGGAAGGTACTCGGCCCAGTTGTCCTGCCGCTGGTTGACAAAACAGCGGAGGTACTGCTCCAGGATGCCGATGACCTCCGTGCCCCCATCAGTCTCCGGATGGTGCGACGATGACAGGCACACCTGCACCTCCAGCGCGGCCATTAGACTTTTCCAGAAGCGGGCCGTGAACTGGGCTCCGCGGTCCGACACCACCCTGTCTGGCAGGCCATGGAGGCGAAAGATGTGCTGCAGGAACAGACGGGCCGTGGTGCGGGCCGATGGCAGGCCGCGGCACAGGATGAAATGGGCCATCTTGGTGAGCATGTCCACCACCACAAGGACAGTCGTGAACGTGGCAGACAGTGGTAGATCTGTTAGGAAGTCCATGGAGATGGCACCCCACGGTCTCTCCAGTGTCGGCAGCAGCTGGAGGAGTCCCGGCGGTGGGCCGGACGCGGGTTTGGCCTGTCGGCACGTCGCACAGGACATCACGTACGCGTGCACGTCATGCCGTACCCGAGGCCACCAAAAAGTCAGCGTCACCAAGTGCAAGGTCTTAAAGAGGCCGAAATGCCCCGCCGCGGGGTTGTCATGGCACTGGTTCATGACAAGGGCTCGGAGCGGACTCGTGGGCACGTACAGCCGGCCCCGGTGTTTCAGCAAGCCTTCCTCCAAGGTCCAGGGGGACGCTAGGCCGACTTCAGCTTTCCGTTGCTGTGACCAGTCATCACGGCGCTGCGCTTCCAGCACCCGAGCCCGCAAGTCTGCCGGTTCCTGGACCGCGGCCAAGGATTCTGCTGGCAGCACCGTCTGTGGGGGAAGTGAGTCCTTGGGGCAGAAATATTCCGGCTTGCGGGATAGCGCGTCCGCCCTCTGGTTGAGGTTGCTCGGAATGTACACGACGTGGAAGTTGAGCCGGGCGAAAAACAACGACCACTGGATCTGCTGCTGGTTCAACTTCCTGGCCGTGGTGAGGTGCTCGAGGTTCCGATGGTCCGTCCGCACCTCCACCTGGTGTTGGGCCCCCTCAAGGTGATGCTGCCAAGCCTCGAATGTGGCCTTGATAGCCAGCAACTCCTTTTCCCAGATGGTGTAGTTGCACTCGGAAGGATTGAGTTTTCGGGAGTAATAAGCTCAGGGAAAAAGTGCCGCCATCCACCGGGGCCTGTAGCAGTACCGCTCCAATCGCCACATTGGACGCATCCGTCTCGACCACGAACGGACGGTGTGGATTGGGATGCCTCAGGACCGGCTCCGTGATGAAGGCCTGCTTGAGGACCTCGAAGGCCTGCTGCTGCAGGGGCCCCCCACTGGAACGGGACCTTCTTCCGAAGGAGTTGGGTCAGCGGCAAGGTCAGGGTGGCGAAGGCCGGGATGAATGTCCGGTAATAGTTGGCGAACCCCAGCAGACGCTGGACGTCTTTCACCCGACGTGGGGGTTCCCAACTGCGCAAGGCTTCCACCTTGCGTGGGTCCATCGCGATGCCCTCGGAGGTGATGATGTGCCCGAGGAACTCTATGGAAGTCTGGAAGAAGTAACATTTCTCCAACTTCGCATAGAGTTGGTTCTCCCGCAGGCGCTGCAGGACCTGGCGGACATGCTGGAGGTGGCTCTCTTGGGTCTGGGAATAGATCAAAATATCGTCCAGGTAGATCACCACGAACCGGTCCAACATGTCCCGAAACACGTTATTCATCAGGTGCTGGAAGACCGCGGGGGCGTTGGTCAACCCGAACGGCATGACGGTGTACTCGAAGTGGCCGTATCAGGTGCCAAACGCCGTCTTCCACTCGTCCCCCTCTCTCACGCGCACCAGATTGTAGGCCCCTCGGAGATCGAGCTTGGTGAAGATCGAGGCCTCCCGCAACCTCTCCATCAGCTCCGGGATGAGCGGCAGGGGATAGCGATTCCGCACTGTGATGGCATTCAAGCACCGGTAATCACAGCACAGGCGTAAGTCCCCCGTCTTCTTCACAAAGAGGACCAGGGCCGAGAGCGGGGAGGACGAAGGCCGGATGAATCCTCAGGCCAGGTTCTTGTCCAGAAAGTCCCGTAGGGCGGCCAATTCGGGCTCCGACATGGAATACAGGTGGCCCGCGGGCAGTGGCGCATTGGGCAGCAGGTCCACCGGGCAGTCGTAGGGTCGATGCGGGGGTAATCGGTCCGCCTCCTTTTCGCTGAACACATCGGCGAAGGGCGTCAGCTCAGGAGGCAAGGAGACGGCTGGGGTGGAGACGTCCTGGCCGGCACAGGTGTGGCGGAGATGGTCGACGCACTGCAGGCTCGGGAACGAGATGGCGTTTCTCGACCATGCCACCTGAGGATCGTGGACCCGAAGCCAGGCCATCCCCAGGACCAATGGAAAATGAAGGTCCGCCGTCACATAGAACTGGATCGCCTCCTTGTGGTTCCCAATGGCGAGGCGCAAGGGCTGGGTAGCAAATTTGATGGGCCCTGCCACGAGTTCCCGCCCATTGATAGTCTCAACCCTCAACGGAGGGTCCACCGGAACCAAGGGAACCTTAAAAAAGGACACAAAGGCCTGGTCCATGAAGTTCGTCGTTGCCCCGGAGTCCACCAGCGCATGTGCCTGAAGCCCCTCCGACCGATTGGCCAACAACACCCGGGTGTCCAGAATCAGGTGCCGAGGGGGCTCACAGTCCACAGTCGCCGGCTCCGGTGGGGCATGGTTACGTGCCTTGCCCAGGGTTTCCCCTAGGCCAGGCCTGGCCCGTTTCCCGGTTGGTCACGCCGAGATTCCGGAACAGGCTTAAGCGCCCCACTCCGCTTCCTGGGACACAAGGCGGCAAAATGTCCAGCCTCGCCGCAATAGAGGCACAATCCCCCTTGGCGTCTCCGCATCCGCTCCTCGGCCGTCAGTTGAGGTCTAGCTGCTCCGAGCTCCATGGGCTCCTCAGCCGTGGCCACAAAGCGTGGGGTGGTCCGGGGTACTGTCGGTGCGAAACGCGGTGTCATGTGTCTGAGTAACGAGACACTTAAAAGGACTTTCAGGCATTTTTTCTCCTAAAAGCATTTATTAAGGTTACAATACGTCAGTACAGCATGGTGGAAATTCTTAGGTCTGCTTCTCTTCCGTTACGCATAACATTCCAAGCATTTTCCACTCCCTTATTGTAGGGTCATGGTTCACATCTTCCAATCAACTTGGAAGATGTGATTTACTTCCGGTTTCTTTCTCCCGGGCTATCCTTATGCTCCTCCCTCTTTCCCAGTTGCTGGTTTAACTATATATATACCAGAGAGTTCTGCACAT
>NW_015388459.1:0-2582 GCF_001527695.2 Protobothrops mucrosquamatus
AATCAGACTGCATAGAACACAGATCACAGGGTATGTCTGTAGTTATCGCAGATGACAGATGTTTTAGTCCGGCAAGATTCTGTCTGTAGGTGAACACCAATAAAGGAATTAACTCCACGTGTTGCTCCTAGTCCTCAGGGCCTGAGAGAACAGATTGTAGATAGATAGATAGATAGATAGATAGGTAGGTAGGTAGGTAGGTAGGTAATGATATATATAGATAGATATACATGATACACACACACACACACACACACACATACACACACACACACATATATACATGATAGACAGACATGATAGATAGATAGATAGATAGATAGATAGATATGATAGATATACATGATAGATATAGATAATGATAGATGATAGATACATGATAGATATATAGATATACATGATAGAGATAGATATACATGATAGAGATATACATGATAGATGATAGATATACATAATATAGATATACATGATAGATAGATATAGATATATTACATAGATAGATAGATAGATAGATAGATAGATAGATAGATAGATAGGTAGGTAGGTAGGTAGATAGGTAGATAGGTAGGTAGATAGGTAGGTAGGTAGGTAGATAGGTAGGTAGGTAGGTAGGTAGATAGGTAGATAGGTAGATAGGTAGATGGATGGATGGATGGATGGATGGATAGATAGGTAGGTAGATGGATAGATAGATAGATAGATAGATAGATAGATAGATAGATAGATAGATAGATAGATAGATGGATGGATGGATGGATGGATGGATGGATGGATGGATGGATGGATGGATGGATGGATGGATGGATAGATAGATAGGTAGGTAGATGGATAGATAGATAGGTAGGTAGATATAGATAGATAGATAGATAGGTAGGTAGATGGAGAGATAGATAGATAGATAGATAGATAGATAGATAGATAGATAGATAGATAGATAGATAGATAATCTATTTGAAAATCTGTCTATGTGGTTGCTAGAGTCAAAAATGACTTGATGGCACACAATTGGTCAATCCGTTTTCTTTTCAGAGAACTGGTTATTAAACGGGTGCTGGCACACCCCTGCAGGCACTTCTGACAGAGCCACCCAAAGACATCACAACTGGGATCCAAGTCAGGAAAAAAAGGTGTCATTTCACTCACTGCACTCCCCCCCCTGCTCTGGGCCGGTGAGGCCCGCTTATGAGAAGCAGAGCCCCCCCCCCATTAAACCTGTCCCTACCATCCAGAAAATAAGATTTAAAACAGCCTTCATGCCTCTCGGACAGACACAAATAAATGGGAAGCTTAAGGGAAAAAACCTCCACGGGTAGCAAGGGAAGCTGCTCCTTATAAACCCAAGTCGCGCCGAGGGTGGGGTTTGGCTCCCACCAAACAAAGCCAGGTTTTAAAAGTGAAAATAAGGGTTATTATACATGCAGTGCGTTGACTTGGGTGGGCAACCTCCAGCCCCTCAAACCAATACTTAAAAAAACAAAGCATAAGTGCTTGATTACATATAACAGCAAAGTTTTAAATAAGAGAAAAGCCATTTTATATACTGTATCTATAGTGTCTGTCTGTCTGTCTGTCTACATGTATATATATACCGTATGTATACATATCATATAAATATACTATATCTATAGAGATATCTATCTATCTATCTATCTATCTGTCTGTCTGTCTGTCTGTCTGTCTCTTTCTATCTGTCTACGTGTCTACCTACCTACCTACCTATATATATATATATACCGTATGTATATATATCATATAAATATACTACATCTATCTATCTATCTATCTATCTATCTATCTACCTACCTACCTACCTACATACATACACCGTATGTATATATATCATATAAATATACTATATCTGTAGAGATATGTCTGTCTGTCTGTCTGTCTATCTACCTACCTACCTACCTACATACACCGTATGTATATATATCATATAAATATACTATATCTGTAGAGATATGTCTGTCTGTCTGTCTGTCTATCTACCTACCTACCTGCCTACATACACCGTATGTATATATATCATATAAATATACTATATCTGTAGAGATATCTGTCTGTCTGTCTGAATGAATGTCTATCTACCTACCTATATATATACACCATATGTATATATATCATATAAATATACTATATCTATCTATCTATCTATCTATCTATCTATCTATCTATCTATCTATCTATCTATCTATCTATCTATCTATCTATCTATCTATCTATCTATCTATCTATCTATATCTCTCATACACATTTATATGTATGTGTGTGTGTATATACACGCTCACATCATATGTATATATATATAAAATGGCTTTGATCTTGGATTGAACCGTCATGGGAAAATCTAGGTCTAGCAAGCTTTCCACGTAGGTAGAAATTGGACAGCCACTTGTCTGGAATTGTACAGGGCCTCCTGCTTGAGCAAGGGGTTGGACTAGACGACCTCCAAGGTCCCTCCCAACTCTGTTATTCTGTTCAAAGGTTTTCTTTCCGAGAGGGGAATTCATGCACAACACCCTATTTATGAAACTATTTATGCCTTCTCTTTTGACAGTGGTTCTTCCCAGGGGTTCTGCAGA
>NW_015388459.1:5284-38887 GCF_001527695.2 Protobothrops mucrosquamatus
CACACACTCATTCCCTGTGTCTTCTTTATTCAGCCCAGGAGCCAAGGAGTCTAGTGAGTTGCCGTCAGGTCAGCAAAAGCCCAGAGAGCAAAGGAGACTAAAAATGTCGGAGTGACTCCTGTTTGCATTGGCATCTACCTTGCAACTTTTCCAGCCGGGATTAATCTTTCACTGGACAGACAGAATTTGAGCAAAGGGCCAAGTCCAGCAAAGGGCACCCCTCCTGGTCTCCCCCTTTAGCAATCCTGGGAAAGTTGTGGGGGAGCCCGTGGCAGCATTTCCCCCTCATGACCCCGACGGGGCAGGTCCCTTCCCGCTGCCCTCCTCTTCGGTGCTGGGCTTAATAATTTCTCCTGGGTTATTTTTCTTTTATTTGGCCTCTCTTCTCCCTCAAAGAGAAGCCAGCCTTCCCCACCAGGATGTAGCAGGGATCTCCAAAGAGGCTTTTCCAAAAGGCAAATGGACTTTCTTGGGTTTTTTCCCTTGAAAATGTTTCACTTCTCCTCCTCCTCCGGGAAGTGAAATGTATTCAAGAAAAGAAACGTTTCACCTGAGAGGTGAAACTATGATCTATAGCAGGGGTAGGCAACCTTGGCTCTTTTATGACTCGTGGACTTCAACTCCCAGAATTCCTGAGTCAACATGGCTCAGCTTGGAAACCTCTCCTTTTCCCCTCAACGTGGCTGGCTCAGGAATTCTGGGAGTTGAAGTCCACGTGTCATAAAAGAGCCAAGGTTGCCTACCCCTGATCTAGGGTGATCGAGAATCTCTATAGACATTTAGCAGGAATTTTGGAAGCTGAAGGGGTAGCCTTGATACAAGGCTAGTTTATCCTTGTGGGTCTTCTAGGATGTTCAGTTGTCTAGGCCAGGGGTAGGCAACCTTGGCTCTTTTATGACTGGTGGACTTCAGCTCCCAGAATTCCTCAGCCAGTTATGCTGAGGGGAAAGGGAGAGGTTTCCAAGCTGAGCCATGATGGCTCAGGAATTCTGGGAGTTGAAGTCCAGGAGTCATAAAGCGGCCTANTCCTCCTCCTCCTCCTCCTCCTCCTCCTCCTCCTCCCCCTTCCTTCTGTATGGAACATGCTTACTACCTTCTTCTAAAACTTGCCAGCCTTATCAGAGACTAAGACCCCCCATTCTGCCATAAGATTGGGGGAAAGTGAAACATTTACAAAGAAAGCCATTCCCCCGTGATGTATCTGCCTTATCATCACAATACCCCTATTAGGTAGACTAGATTGGTTAGGACTTGCCCAAGACCAGCAGTCAGAGGTATGGTAAAGAGCAGCAAAGACGCTAAGGCAGTGTTTCTCAACCTTGACAATTTTAAGGCATGTGGACTTCAACTCCCAGAATTCCACAGCCGGCATTGCCGGCTGTGGAATTCTGGGAGTTGAAGTCCACATGCCTTAAAATTGTCAACGTTAAGAAACACTGCGCTAAGGGGCCTGGAGGCTAAATCTTGTGATGAATGATTAAGGGAGATGGTAGGCAACCTTGGCCCTTTTATGACTTATGGACTTCAACTCCCAGAATTCCTCAGTCAGCATGGTTGGCTCAGGAATTCTGGGAGTTGAAGTCCATGAGTCATAAAAGAGTCAAGGTTGCCTACCCCTAGCCTATCAAAGAGAAGGATTAAGGGGGACGTGATAGCCATATTCCAGTATTTGAGGGGCTGCCACAAAGAAGAGGAGGGGGGTCAAACTATTCTCCAAAGCACCAGAGGGCAGGACGAGAAACAATGGTTGGAAACTAATCAAGGAGAGAAGCAACCTGGAATTAAGGGGAAACTTCCTGACGGTGAGGACAATTAACCAGTGGAACAGCTTGCCACCAGAAATCGTGGGCGCTCCATCACTGGAGGTTTTTAAGAAGAGACTGGACAGTCACTTGTCTGAGATGGTATAGGTTCTCCTGCTTAAGCAGGGGGGTGGACTAGAAGACCTCTAAGGTCCCTTCCAGCCCTATGCTCTACGTTCTATGTTCTGATAAACTTATAATAGCACTGAATGCTTGTATAGTTACTATGGTAACCAAATGGCCATGGTGGGGCCAATCTGCCAGAAATACCTCCTCTAGTTTTAAGGTTACTGGCCCCCATCCAGTGTTAACTACCAGTAAAGCATCTAGTTGTGGATAAATATCTAATTGTGGATAAATATTGTGGTTTGAGGTGGGAACGGGCTTCCTTTTCCACTAGGCCTATATAGTGATACCTGGACACTCAGCATTAATTGGTTCCGGGAGGGGCAATAAATACAAAAAATGATGAGTACCAAACAAATTTTTCCCACAGGGAATAATGTAGTGAGCCACAAGGCAGCCGACAACGACAAGAAGCAACGGAGGGAAACTAACCAAGGAGAGAAGCAACCTGGAACTAAGGAGAAATTTCCTGACAGTTAGAACAATTAAGCAGTGGAACATCTGGCCACCAGAAGCTGTGGATGCTCCAACACTGGAAGTTTTTAAGAAGAGACTGGACAGCCATTTGTCCGAAATGGTATAGGGTTTCCTGCCTGAGCAGGGGGCTGGACTAGATGATCTCCAAGGTCCCTTCCAACTACTACTACTACTACTACTACTACTACTACTACTTCTTCTTCTTCTTCTTCTTCTTCTTCTTCTTCTTCTTCTTCTTCTTCTTCTTCTTCTTCTTCTTCTTCTTCTTCTTCTTATTATTATTATTATTATTATTATTATTATTATTATTATTATTATTATTAGTTATTGTACTTGTTCTTATTATTATGTTATAGCTTATGCCTTGAATACCAAACAAATGATGAGTACCAGGACAAAGTTTTTGCATCACAATGCACTGAGTACCCAATTGGTTGAGTTTCAAAGCAGTTGACCACACCAAGGTACCACTGTACTATACACCAATCAGATGAAGCCACATCACACAAAGGTGATTTCAGGGAATTCACCATTTGGACCCTTCAGCTGGAAGGATCTGAGAGATCAGGGAATTTCTTGGGAGATCACTGCCCGTCAAAGTGGACAGTACAGGTGGGCTGTTGTCGTTCTGACTTAGCTCCAGGCGACGAACATGCAAAGCAAAGACCAACGCTCTTGAAAACAGAAGCAGATCTGTCTTCCTGATCTATCAAAAAACTTGGCGGTAGTCAGTCCTCTAAGCCAGGTCAATCCCAAGAAAAGACCCTGGTATCTCAGCAAGCCACGTTTAAGCTTCGTGGCCTCTGCTCAGGCTTTCATGCCCACACCTGCCAGCTGATTCGCAGCCTTAGAAGAAGAGCTGGTCATCTAAAACGAGGCACGGTGTCCGTTATCACACACACAAGAGCAGAGCCATCATCTGCTGAACTTTGCCAAGGGTCCGCATTCTTCATTTAAGCTTCACACTTCCAGGGCGTCCACTTTCTAAGGCCAAGGTGCCAAGGAGTCTATGGGGAGCAGCCAAAATTGGAAAGGCACGATGGGAGAGCATCTAAAACTGTAAGGGAGGGGGTGGAAAAAGAGGGAAGGTGTCATCCACACACACAACAGTCTGGGGTTTTCCAATCCCACGTTCGGGAGACGACGGCAGTCAACTGTAGAACAGGGGTGGTGTCCAACTTTTGGGAACTTTTAAGATCGGCGGACTTCAACTCTCAGAAACCCCCCCAGAAATGCTGAAAGCTGAAGCCCACAGGTCTTAAAGTGCCCAAGGTTGGACACCCCTGCAGGAGAAGATGAAAAAAATGAAGTTGTATCCATTGAAATGTTAGCGTGGCTGAAGGAGTTTTGGTGGACAGACCGGGAAGGTGGCTATCTCCATTTTAAGAAGTCTACCCCTGATCTAGTCAACCTCAAGGAAAACATCCCCTAGACCAGGTGAAAGTCTGGCTGAGGAATTCTGGGAGTTGAAGTCCACCAGTCATACAAGGGCCAGGTTTGAAGGCCACTGGTCTGGATCCAAGCCCGCAGTTTCATCAAAATGGCCGACTGAGGAATTCTGGGAGTTGAAGTCCACAAGTCATCAAAGGGCCAAGTTTGAAGGCCACTGGTCTGGATCCAAGCCCGCAGTTTCATCAAAATGGCCGACTGAGGAATTCTGGGAGTTGAAGTCCACCAGTCATAAAAGGGGCAAGTTTGAAGACCCCTTGTCTGGATCCAAGCCCGCAGTTTCATCAAAATGGCCGACTGAGGAATTCTGGGAGTTGAAGTCCACAAGTCATCAAAGGGCCAAGTTTGAAGGCCACTGGTCTGGATCCAAGCCCGCAGTTTCATCAAAACGGCCGACTGAGGAATTCTGGGAGTTGAAGTCCACCAGTCATACAAGGGCCAGGTTTGAAGACCCCTGGTCTGGATCCAAGCCCGCAGTTTCATCAAAATGGTCGACTGAGGAATTCTGGGAGTTGAAGTCCACAAGTCATCAAAGGGCCAAGTTTGAAGACCCCTGGTCTGGATCCAAGCCCACAGTTTCATCAAAATGGTCGACTGAGGAATTCTGGGAGTTGAAGTCCACCAGTCATACAAGGGTCAAGTTTGAAGACCCCTGTTTTAAACCCAACTCTCTCTGTGGCACAAAGTATTTCAAAAACCAACTGGAGAGTTCCTTCATTTTCCACAGATTATTGATTGCTCTTTCCTGTGGTCCTGAAATCTCAGCAAGGTTCAACTCAGCCAAATGATCAACCATGCATATTATAAAAGTCTTTATTACACGGCAGGTCATAATCATGTTTCATTATTGTTATATATGGCAATCTATCTCTGCATTTGGAATAATAAAATGGGCTGGGAAAGGGCAAAAGGAGAACATTTAGGTCCAATGGAGGAATCTGCAAAGCCAAGAAATGGCTTATATTCTTTATTCCTTCAATGAAGGAATAATCCACCATGTCTGTTCCACTCCTCAACTACTTTTTACCTCAGGAATTGCTATAACACGGGGGTCTTCCAACTGGGCCCTTTGATGACTGGTGGACTTCAGCTCCCAGAATTCCTCAGCCAGGCAAGTCCACAAGTCATCAAAGGGCCACGTTGGAAGACCCCTGGCCTAGATCAGAGGTTCTCAACCGTGGCAACTTTAAGACTTGTGGACTTCAACTCCCAGAATTCCTCAGCCAGCTTTGCTGGCTGAGGAATTCTGGAAGTTGAAGTCCACAAGTCTTAAAGTTGCCAAGGTTGAGAACCCCTGGCCTAGATGAAGCGTGGCTGGCTGAGGAATTCTGGGAGTTGAAGTCCACCAGTCATCAAAGGGCCCAGTTTGAAGACCCCTGATGTAGACAGTGTTCATAGCTAGGACAGACAATGGCATTTCCCCCCTCTGCTTGTGTGTCTGTAAACAAGCAAACACGCACACTCTCACACATACACACATCAGCCTCCCAATGCTAGGCAGTGGACAGTTGCTAAAATACTTCTCTTTCTTCTCCCCCAGCTTACACACACACATTATACATTGCTTCCTTCATGGCCACCTCTGCCCAATTTCAGAACTTAGTTTTGTGTTATTCTTGCGCACACAAATTATCTTTCGGTACACCTGGTCCATTAAACCGGACAGTTTTATTGATACACAAGGAGAGTAGATTTCTCAAGCAAAAATATATATATATATGTGTGTACTTAGCATGCATACCTCCTCTTTAATGAGCTGATATAACCAGCACTGTTGGGCTTTAGGCCAGACCCAATAATAAATCTCAATTTTGCAAACGTTAATGGTGGCATTCAGGAAGTTACTGAGGACAGAAGCTCACAGATGCGGCAAAATCGCTTTATTATAGCGATAGCACTTCGACTTATGTACATCCCCATAGTGCTTTACAGCAGGGGTCTCCAACCTTGGCCACTTTAAGATTTGTGGACTTCAACTCCCAGAATTCCTCAGCCAGCTTTGCTGGCTGAGGAATTGTGGGAGTTGAAGTCCACAAGTCTTAAAGTGGCTAAGGTTGAGGATCCCTGCTTTAAAGCACTATCTGGGTGGTTTACAATGCCAGCCTGTTGCCCAAAACAATCCAGGTCCTCATTTTACCGACCTGGGAAGGATGGAAGGCTGAGGCAACCTTGAGCCGGTCAAGATCGAACTCCAGACTGTGGGCAGAATTTATCTGCAATACTGCATTTTAATCACTGCCCCACCAGGGCTAAAAAACGAAGGTGTTTGCACACTGAAGACCTGCTTTTTACAGTACAGGTAGTCCTTGACTTACAACAGTTCATTTAGTGACTGTTTGAAGTTACAATGGCACTGAAAAAGGTGACTTAGGACCATTTTTCACACTTAATGTTACAGCATCCCCAGCATCATGTGATCTGAATTTGGACGCTTGGCAACTGACTCAAATTTATGACCATCACAGTATCCCAGAATTATGGGATCCCTGGAGGTTTTTAAGAAGAGACAGGACAGTCACTTGTCTGAGATGGTCTAGGTTCTCCTGCTTGAGCTGGGGGCTGGACTAGAAGACCTCCAAGGTCCCTTCCAGCTCTGCTCTATTCTATTCTATTCTATTCTATTCTATTCTATTCTATTCTATTCTATTCTATTCTACTCTACTCTACTCTACTCTACTCTACCAGATAGTAAGGACAATCAACCAGTGGAACAGAAGTTGCCCCCAGAAATCGTGGGCGCTCCATCCCCGGAGATTTTTAAGAAGAGGCTGGACAGTCACCTGTCTGAGACGGTATAGGTTCTCCTGCTCGAGCGGGGGGCTGGACTAGAAGACCTCCAAGGTCCCTTGGTCTATTCTATTCTAAATTATTCTCCAAAGCATCAGAGGGCAAGACAAGAAGCAATGGATGGAAACTAATCAAAGAGAGAAGCAACTTGGAATTAAGGAGAATCTTCCTGACAGTGAGGACAATCAACCAGTGGAATAGCTTGCCACCAGAAATTGTGGACACTCCATCACTGGAGGTTTTTAAGAAGAGGCTGGACAGTCACTTGTCTGAGATGGTATGTGTTCTCCTGCTCGAGCAGGGGGCTGGACTAGAAGACCTCCAAGGTCCCTTCCAGCTCTGTTCTATTCTAACAAAGTTTTGGGTGTCAGTAACTTTCAGTCATCTAAGACAGAGGTAGAGAACGATAGCCCTTTTACGACTTGTGGACTTCAGTTCCCAGAATTCCTGAGGCAGCCATATTGGCTCAGGAATTCTGAGAGTTGAAGTCCACAAGTCGTACAAGCCCCATAGTTCCTCACCTCTAATCCAAGGCCTCGCCTGTTCCTTCATGTGGCAATTCAGTCAAGTTTATGCTATCAACATATTAATCCAGCATAAGCAGGCCTAGTAGGCATCCCCAAAACCTAAAGGCCAGAGACCATTGAGGCAGCATTGCCACATAAACAATTGCAGATTCTTTTCTAAATTCTTTTGAGTGGTGGAATGAAGGAGAAGCAAAGAGAGCGGAACTATGCAGTCGAGGAAAGGGCCTAATCTATAAGCAAAGCCAGCTTGGTCTAGTGCAGGGGTAGGCCACCTTGGCCCCCTTGATGACTTGCAGACTTCAACTCCCAGAATTCCTGAGCCAGCCCTGCTGAGGGGAAAGGGAGAGGTTTCCAAGCTGAGCCAGGCTGGCTCAGGAATTCTGGGAGTTGAAGTCCAGGAGTCATGAAGAGGCCTAGGGCAGGGGCAGGCAACCTTAGCTCTTTTATGCCTGGTGGACTTCAACTCCCAGAATTCCTGAGCCAGCCATGCTGAGGGGAAAGGGAGAGGTTTGCAAGCTGAGCCAGGCTGGCTCAGGAATTCTGGGAGTTGAAGTCAATCAGTCATGAAGGGGCCATAGTTCCCCCATGCGTACCTGATAAAACGCCAGGGGGGCGTTTTATCAGGTACGCCTGATACACCAGTTGCGACCTTTTCTGGACCGGGACACCTTGCGCACAGTCACCCATGCCCTTGTCACCTCCCGCCTGGACTACTGTAATGCTCTCTACATGGGGCTCCCCTTGAGGAGCACCCGGAGGCTCCAACTGGTCCAGAATGCGGCNAAAGACATGGCTCTTCCAACAAGCGGGATTGGCCTAGGGAATTTTAGTGGGGTTTTTAAGAGAAATTTTAATTATATAGGCCATAACAAATATTTCTTTTTAATTCGGTTTTAAATTAGGTATTTATTGTAACATTGGTTTTATAAGGCTGTCAGCCGCCCTGAGTCCGGTAAGGAGAAGGGCGGGATATAAATTGAATAAATAAATAAATAAATAAATAAATAAATGCTGGCTCAGGAATTCTGGGAGTTGAAGTCCGCAAGTCATCAAGGGGGCCATAGTTCCCCCATGCTGGCTCAGGAATTCTGGGAGTTGAAGTCCATGAGTCATAAAAGAGCCCAGGTTGCCTACCCCTGGTCTAGTGATTAAGACATCAGACTACAAAACTGGAGAACATGAGTTCGAGTCCCACCTTAGGCATGAAAGCTGGCTGGATGACTTTGGCCAATCACCAGGAGAATTCTAGTCCTGCCTTAGGCATGAAAGCCAGCTGGGTGACTTTGGTCCAATCCCCAGGAGACTGTGAGTTCTAGTCCTGCCTTAGCCATGAAAACCAGTTGGGTGATTTGGGGCCAATCATCAGGAGACGGTGAGTTCTAGTCCCACTTTAGCCCTGAAATCCAGCAGGGGACTTTGTATTTAACGTGTCCTTGATCAGGAACCCCCCTCAAACATGCTGTCTGTCCATGTTGCCTGGAAGTTTCTTAATGGTCTCATGATGCCGACAGACTTTCACTCAACAGGGGTGGCAATCAAGCCGGCCTGTTTCCAAGCACTGAGCTTGCAACCAATTCCAGGGAAAACTTAATTAGTCCATGTTCTGCAAAGTACTTTGAATTACGTAAACCGTTCTCATTACTTGGGTTAAAAAGGAAACCGTTCATGCGGTTCAGACCTTGGGGTGCCTGCCAGAATGTCAAGCTGGATCAAATTATTGCCTGCACCAATATTATGCATACTTTCTAAAGAAGAAGAAAAAAAGAAAGAAAGAAAAAGCAGAAGGAATAAAGGGAATATGCATTAGCTGCTGTCATATTTCCTAGGAACTTAACTCCTATCGCCTTCCCACGGGCTTCTACCTTTCACTTTGATCTGCACAGCACCACTTCGGCTGCCATTTAATAAAGCACCATTTTTTTTAAAAAAAAGAAATGGCATTTGCAAAATCCATGGCAGGTTAGAACAATCACACAACACTACAGGAGAAGCCGCAGAACTGCGTGGCCTTTGTTTCAGTTTGGGTGCAGTGTCTACCCACTGCTTGCCACTGGCGCCACCTTCTGCTTGAAGGATCTCCAAAAGTCATGTTCTTCAGACCATGGTCTACAGCCAGGGGTGGGCAACCTTGGCTCTTTTAGGACTGGTGGACTTCAAGTCCCAAAATTCCTGAGCCGGCCATGCTGAGGGGAAAGGGAGAGGTTTCCAAGCTGAGCCAGGCTGGCTCAGGAATTCTGGGAGTTGAAGTCCACCAGTCATGAAGGGGGCCATAGTTTCCCCCATGCTGGCTCAGGAATTCTGGGAGTTGAAGTCCAGGAATCATGAAGGGGCCAAAGTTTCCCTCATGCTGGCTCAGGAATTCTGGGAGTTGAAGTCCACGAGTCATGAGGGGGGCCATAGTTCCTCCATGCTGGCTCAGGAATTCTGGGAGTTGAAGTCCACCAGTCATAAAAGGGCCAAGTTTGAAGGCCCCTGATTTAAATATTTAAATATTTTTCCTCACGGTCACATGATCAAAATTCAGGCATTTGGGCAGGGGTAGGCCCCCTTGGCCCTTTTATGACTCGTGGACTTCAACTCCCAGAATTCCTGAGCCAGCATGGGGGAACTGTGGCTCTTTTATGACTGGTGGACTTCAACTCCCAGAATTCCTGAGCCAGCCATGCTGAGGGGAAAGGGAGAGGGTTCCAAGCTGAGCCATGAGGGTGGCTGAGGGATTCTGGGAGTTGAAGTCCACCAGTCATAAAAGAGCCAAGGTTGCCTACCCCTGGTATACCTTAACTCAAGTGTTTCTTAGCTTCGGCAGCTTTAACATGGGTGGACTTCAACGCTCACAAAAACCCAAGGATTTCTTATCAAGTCAGAAGAACATGGACATAGTTGACTATTGAAATTCACTTTATGGAGGAATGAGGGCTCTTTAGATGAAGAATTACAATTCACTGAATCCTACACATCTGGTCAAGCCAGTTGTGGTTCAACAACTGGAGGACCAGAGATTTCCTACTTTTGGATGCCCGCAAATTTATTACCAATTGGTAAAACACAACAGAAATATCTCCAGTTCAGATTCAAATGGAGATAAACCACTAAAAGTAGCAACTGTGAGAGGGATCTAACTAAGGTATGTAGGAAGCACATCACAATAGTAATGGGGGACTTTGGTTGATGTCAGGATAGTTAGACATCAACTGGGAGACAAACTCTGCACCAAGTGGAAGATCAAACAGATTCCTGACAAACCTAGCAGACAACTTTTTCTCCCAAAAAATAGAGAAGGGAACTAGGGGATTAGGCATTTTGGATCTAATTCTGACTAACAGAGATGAAATGATAGAAGGTGTTGAAGCCACAGGAACCTTGGGAGGTAGTGATCATGCAATGTTGGAATTCAACATTATGGAAGCACAAGCAATAGAACACAGTCAAACTAGAGTATTGGACTTTAAGAAAGCTAATTTCAATAAACTTAAAGAGGGCTTGGGAAGGATTCCATGGGTGAGAATCCTCAAGGGGAAAACAACTCAAGAAGTTTGGGAAATTTTGAAAAGTGAGATAATAAAAGCCCAGTCTAGCACAATACCAACAAAGAAGAAAAATAACAACTCTCAAAAGAAACCAGCATGGCTGCATAAAGAAGTCTCTGCTAAATTGAAAGATAAAAAGGACAAGTATAGAAAGTGGAAAGAGGGGCACATAACTAAGGCAGAATATCAGCAAATAGCCCGAGCCTGCAAAGATGAAGTGAGGAAAGCTAAGGCTCAAAATGAACTAAGGCTTGCGACCAAAGTCAAAAATAACAAAAAAAGCTTCTTTCAACATGTAAAAAACAAGAAAAAATTGAAGGAAACGATTGGTCCATTAGTGGGCGAAAGTGGCAAGAAGGTGACAAGCAACAGGGAGAAAGCAGAACTATTTAACTCGTTTTTTGCATCTGTCTTTACACAAAGGGAAAAAACAGACCAACCTATTGAAAATAGTGCCATAAAAAACAGAATAGAAACCCAAGTTAAGATAGGCAAGAAAATGGTAAGTGAGTACCTGTCCAGCCTAGATGAATTCAAATCACCAGGACCAGATGGATTACATCCCAAGGTTCTCAAGGAACTGGCAGATGTGATCTCAGAACCACTGAACTATATTTTTCAAAGATCCTGGAGCAATGGCTGTCCAGTCTCTTCTCAAAAACTTCCAGTGTTGGAGCATTCACCGCTTCTGGAGGCAGGTTGTTCCACTGGTTAATTGTTCTCACTGTCAGGAAGTTTCTCCTTAGTTCTAGGTTGCTTCTCTCCTTGGTGAGTGTCCATCCGTTGCTTCTTGTCCTGCCTTCAGGCACTTTGGAGAATAGCTTGACTCCCTCTTCTTTGGGGCAGCCCCTGAGATACTGGAAGACTGCTATCATGTCCCCCCTCGTCCTTCTCTTCATTAAACTAGACAAACCCAATTCCTGCAAGCATTCTTCTTATGTTGCAGCCTCCAGTCCTCTGATCATCTTTGTTGCTCTTCTCTGCACCCTTTCCAAAGTCTCAACATCTTTTTTAATAGGACACATATTTTTGTGAACAGGAGCTCATTCCAAAAGATGCACTGGAGGGCTTAAGAGTTTTAAAGGGAAAATGTGTATGGCAAACTGGACAGCAGAACTCACAAACGTGACAAGATGTGGCACACGTCTCGTGAACGGAAGGGTGATGGAAGGGAGAAGCTTCACCATTGCCACACAGGTGGTCCTTTGGCTTACAACTAGAGATTGCTCAAAATGACAACAGCATTGAAAAAAAAGTGAACTATGGCCGTTTTTCACACTTAAGACCGTTGCAGCGTTCCCAAGGTCACATGATCAAAATTCAGATGCTCGGCAACTGACTTGTACCTATGACGGCTGCAGAGTCATGTGATCACCTTTCGCAACTTTCCCAGAAGCAAAGTCAACGGCGAAAGCAGGTTCATTTAACAACCAGGCCACTAACTTCACACACTGCAGTGATTGGCTAAACAACCGTGGCCAAAAAGGTTGTAAAAAACGGGACAAACTTCACAGAGCAACAGAAATTTTGGGCTCAGCTGCAATTGTAAGTCAGGGAGTCCCTGTACAATGGGGGACCACTGAACTCCAATCCATTAAACAAATCCTAATCCATTAAAGAGGACATGAGCAAGATCTTAGCTTATTCTATTTGCTAACTAATCAGATAACCCCCAACCCCACCTGCCCTGGGAAATTCTCCCCTCAATCTCCACTCTTGCATATAAACCCATTAGCTTCCCACCATCAGCTTCTTCGGCTCACCCCTTCCCACCCGTTAACTCTCTGCATTTAAAGCCCTCATAATAGCATCTAAGGATCTGATGAAATCAATGAACTGCTGATCTGAGGCCTCAGTAAGGTTTGCTAGTCTTAAACATGCTTAGAATCTGGATTAGATGATTTACTTCGCCTGGGTCAGCGGCTCCCAAACCTTTGGGCACCAGGGACCGGTTCTGTAGAGATTTTTCCGTAGACCGGAGGGGACGTGGTTTCACGTGCTGCCTGCATCCCGCGAATAATAATAATAATAATAATAATAATAATAATAATAATAATAATAATAATAATAATAATAATAATAATAATAATAATAAAGTTGGAAGGGACTTTGGAGGTCATCTAGTTCAACCCCCTGCTCAGGCAGGAAACCCTATACCATTTCGGACAAATGGCTGCCCAGTCACTTCTTAAAAACTTCCAGTGTTGGAGCATTCAGAACTTCTGGAGGCAGGTAGTTCCACTGGTTAATTGTTCTCACTGTCAGGAAGTTTCTCCTTAGTTCTAGGTTGCTTCTCTCCTTGACGAGTTTCCATCCGTTGCTTCTTGTCCTGCCTTCAGGCGCCTTGGAGAATAGCTTGACTCCCTCTTCTTTGGGGCAGCCCCTGAGATATTGGAAGACTTGCTATCCTGTCCCCCCTCGTCCTTCTCTTCATTAAACTGGACATCCCCAATTCCAGCAACTGTTCTTCATATGTTTTAGCCTCCAGTCCCCTGATCCTCTTTGTTGCTCTTCTCTGCACTCTTTCTAGAGTCTCAGCATCTTTTTTACATCCTGGTGACCAAAACTGGATGCCGTATTCCAAGTGTGGCCTTACCAAGGCCTTGTAAAGTGGTACTAACACTTCACCTGATCTTGATTCTCTCCCTCTGTTAATGCAGCCCAGCACTGTGTTGGCTTTTTGGGCAGCTGCAGCACACGGCTGGCTCCTATTTAAGGGATGGTCTACTAGGACTCCGAGGTCCCTCTCACAGTTGCTACTATTGATGGGGCTTCGCTTGTTTGTGTGGACCGGTTTCTGGCATGCCGTGCCGTCCAGGGCCAGTCCACGAAAGGGGGTTGGGGACCCCCTGCCCTAGATGGTGGCATTGCTTGTATTAACTGTAATCTATCAATCTTCTGCACATCAAATCTTCCTTGGGAAGTGGGAAAGGTAGATGAAAGAAGGAGGAAGAGAAGGGAAGGGAAGACAAAAGGGGAAGGGAGAGGAGAGGAGAGGAGAGGAGAGGGAGGGGAAGTGCATTTCTTAAGGGTCAGATGAGGGAAGTCCATGTCCTTCCCCAATGGGTTCCTGAGCTAGCCCACCATCTCAAAGCATCTGTCAATTGTGCTTGGCTGGCTTGAATGAAACCACACTAAGCATGCATTTAAACACACGCACACACACACACACACACCAGCCTTAACTCAACACTCCATCTGTCTCGCAGATAATCTCCAATAATAGTAATTAAAATCTAACCACACAGGGAGGGGGAGGCACTAAACATCTGCCCGGATCCCCCCGGGGTCCCAAGGCCGATACACTTCCCAAGATAGTCACTGCTCTCTTAGCACGATAAGCTTTTGATCGGGGAAATCCCAGGAAACAAATCATTGCCCTGAATTTTATTGACGCCACATGGAGGGATCATTGAAAGATACTGATCTACGTAGTCCTCAACTTACAACAATTCTGTCATGGTTCCGACAGATGAAACTTTTCTAAAGAACTTCGAGGCATTGTTTACCTTAAAGCAGGGGTTCTCAACCTTTTTAATGCCGCGACCCCAACCGGTCGTAAGTCGAGGACTAAACCGGTCGTAAGTCGAGGACTAAACCGGTCGTAAGTCGAGAACTAAACCGGTCGTAAGTCGAGGACTACCCAACCGGTTGTATGTCGAGGACTTTCCCTGCCCGGGAGCGCCGCGCATGCGTGGTTCCGCCCCCTGCGCCGGCCGAGGCGTAGCTGGCAAGCGGCAGAGATGGAGCAGGCCAACCACCAGCTGGCCCAGCTCAAGGGAGGTAAGGCACCCGCCGGAAAAGGGGAAAAAAAAATGGCGGACAGCCTTGCTTGGTGACCCCCGTGAAATGGTCGATCGACCCCAAATGGGGTCGCGACCCATAGGTTGAGAACCGCTGCCTTAAAGAATCTTTATTTTGAGTAGCATAATATCGGCACTGCATAATCAAAGCCAAAAACTGAATTCCCCTCCACTGGGCACCTAGTATCAAAGCACAATTCCCTCCTCCAATTAACAGTCATAAATCACGTTCCCCAATTAGCTTGAAGGGCGGGCTTCCTCTCCAGTTCTGCAGCCCGCCAATTCTTTATCAGCTCTGGTTACAATAACCTTGATTCTCATGCTACGTTTAGTGTTGTTATGTCTAGCTGGACTCTCGTTCACATCCCCCCCCAGCATCATCTAACTCTAAAAGCAAAAGGTAAAGGAGGGCTACATTTCCATCTGTTGTCAGTGCAAAAACATCCGATATTAGCAGCGTTGACAAATTCATTTAGTGACCGTTCAAAGTTACAACGGCGCTGAAAAAAGTGACATGACCGTTTTTCACGCTTATGACCGTTGCAACATCCCCACGATCAAAATTCAGATGCTCGGCAACTGACTCCTATTTATGATGGTCGCCGTGTCCCGGGATCACGTGATCAACTTTTGTGACCTTCTGAAAAGCAAAGCCAATGGGGGGGCCAGATTCACTTAACAACCGTGTTACTAACAACTACAATGATTCACTTTAACAATGGTGGCAAAAAAAGGTGGCAAAATTCATTGAACTTTATTACTTAGCAATAAAAACTTTGGGCTCAACTGTGGTTGTAGGTTTACCTGAATTGGTCTCCAGAAATAGAGAAGTAGCAGAGTAACATAAGACATAGTAGAATAGGGGGAAAGTATCCTTTGAGTACTTGTAGGTGTGTTGCCTAGAGCAGAGGTCCCCAACCTTTGCAGCTTGGTGGCCCGGCGGGAAGGGGGGGAGAGGGGAACCTGGCTGTGCAAGTGGCGGGCTGGAGTGTGTATGTGTGTGCAGCTCAAGTTGCAGGACCGCCGGACCAGTGCACAATTACATGCTGGTTGGCCGTTTGCGCAAGTCGACCTGCAGGCGCACACTGGCCCACCGCTCGCATGGCCCAGTTCCAAATAGGCCGTGGACCGGTAGTGGGCCACGGCCTAGGATTGGGCACCCATGGCCAAGACAAGAGTTTTGGACCCCACTGACCTGGGTATATATAAAAGAACCCATGACGTAAACAGGCCAAAGCAGAATTTGCTACAAGTGAGTCTGTCTTCCTACTGTAAATAAAGTGGGGCTCTGATTCTACCTCCCTCTGGATTCTTCCGGAATTTTTTCAGCTCAGTTGTGGTCTTAAGGTGAGGACTCCGTGTAGATCCCTTCCTCATCTTTGGCAAATAAAAAGAGGAAGAAGCCGAATCTAAAAGGGAACTCCTTGCCCAAAACTAGAATAGAATAGGATAGGATAAACAGATTGTAGAATAGAATAGAATAGAATAGAATAGAATAGAATAGAATAGAATAGAATAGAATAGAATAGAAAATATGGAATGGAATGGAATAGAATAGAATAGAATAACAAATTATAGAATAGAATAGAATAGAATAGAATAGAATAGAATAGAATAGAATAGAATAGAATAGAATAGAATAGAACAGTGGTGGCAAACCCATGGCACGGGTGCCAGAGGCGGCACTCAGAGCCTTCTCTGTGGGCACGTGCGCCGTCACCCCAGTCCTAGGCCTTCAGCTGGGTTTTATAAAACCTTTTTGCTTTAGGCCTCCACTGCCATTTGCAAAAAAAAAAAAAAAAAAGGTTCAATCAATCAGTCAATTTCAACTTCTTGCGGGGAAAAAAAAGATCTCGCAAAGTTGGAATTGATTGATTGAACTTTTTAGTCCCACCCAGTCTGCCTTTACCACCACAGCCACGCCCACCCAATGGGCCACGCCCACCCGGCACCTGAAGATACATAAGTGGGTTTTGGGTTGCAGTTTGGGCACTCGGTCTCTCAAAGGTTCGCCATCACTGGAATAGAATAATAAATTATGGAATAGAATAGAATAGAATAAAATAGAAATAGAGAAAGAATAGAATAGAATAGAATAGAATAGAATAGAAATAGAATAGAATAGAATCTGGAAGGGACCTTGGAGGTCTTCTAGTCCAGCCCCCTGCTCAAGCAGGAGAACCTATACCATCTCAGACAAGTGACTGTCCAGTCTCTTCTTGAAAATTTCCAATGATGCAGCACCCACGATTTCTGGTGGCAAGCTGTTCCACCGGTTGATTGTCCTCACTGTCTGGAAGTTTCTCCTTAACTCCAGGTTGCTTCTCTCTTTATTCAATTTCCATCCATTGTTTCTTGTCCTGCCCTCTGGTGCTTTGGAGAATAGTTTGGCCCCCTCCTCTTCTTTGTAGCAGCCCCTCAGATACTGGAACTCTGCTATCATGTCTCCCCTATTCCTTCTTTTCTTTAGACTAGCCAAACCCAAGTCCCGCAGCCGTTCTTCATATGTTTTAGTCTCCAGGCCTCGGATCCTCTTAGTTTGCTCTTCTCTGAATTTTTTCTCCAAACTCTCAACATCTTTTTTGTGATGTGGTGACCAAAACTGGCTGCAGTATCCCAGGTGTGGTCTTACTGACTATCCAGCCAGGCTGGGGATTATGGCACATGGCTCCATCCCCTTTCAGCACACACCAACCACCGTCCAGCTGGCTCAGCTTCCTTGGATGAGAACGGACCGATTCACCCATTTCTCCAGATTCCTGTTCGGGATCTGACTCCAAGGCACACTTGAGAGAAAGGGCAAGGTCAGCCTTACATAACACGGCCGAGCAATTTTTCCGTAGCCGGGAACTGCCAGGAATGCAGTCTCGGGTGTGTGTGTGTGTGTGTGTGTGTGCATGGCCTCCTCCAGCCTAGCCAATATCAGCGGCCTCTTCCCTCCACTGCCTGCCAGACGTGCTTGTCTCAGGCTGAGCTTCAGCGCGTTGCTGTTCGGCGTGCCGGGGATTCTCCGGCCGTTTGGATTGACTAGACAGGAGTCGATCCCAATCCACCGGTTCCAGCGGTCCCCGGGTGACACAAAGGTTATTTGCACGAGGTGCTTGTCCGATGCACCCAGCCCGAGCGGTGCCATCGCTCCCCCTCGTGCCCTGGGACAGCCCCCTAACCCCGTGGCTGGCTGGACACCTAATACCAGCTTTTTGACGGCTCACTTGATCTGCTCGGATCCAGGTGCACGCGGCTCACGTAACATTAACAAAACACACAGGGGGGCAAGCCTATCAGGAGATTAGAAAGGGGGGGGAAATGCCTAGAGGACCACTGGGCCAGACCCAGGGATGTTCTCTGCACGGAGCAAAGGGCTGGCAGAACCTCAAGAGCAGGGGTGTCAAACTCGCGACGCCACGTGACGTGTTGTGATGTATCGTGACTTTTTTTCCCCCATTGCCAGCAACGGGGTGGGCACGGTTGCGGCATGGCGCATCGGGCAGTTTGACACCCCTGCTCAAGAGCAAAGCCAGAATGAGTCCGACCTTGTCAAGGGACCCTCCTTCTCCCCCCCCCCTCAATATCTGACATCTCTAGAGGGGGAATCTGGGAAGACTGCAGGCTCCTCCACCCTGACCGCCGAGGAGGGTAGAAATTAAATATACGGCTAGGGGGTACCTTGCTCAACAGTAGTAACAGTGAGAGGGACCTCGGAGTCCTAGTGGACAATCCCTTAAACAGGAGCCAGCCGTGTGCTGCAGCTGCCAAAAAGGCCAACACAATGCTGGGCTGCATTAACAGAGGGAGAGAATCAAGATCAGGTGAAGTATTAATACCACTTTACAAGGCCTTGGTAAGGCCACACTTGGAATACTGCATCCAGTTTTGGTCACCACGATGTAAAAAAGATGCTGAGACTCTAGAAAGAGTGCAGAGAAGAGCAACAAAGAGGATCAGGGGACTGGAGGCTAAAACATACAAGGAACGGTTGCTGGAATTGGGGATGTCTAGTTTAATGAAGAGAAGGACGAGGGGGGACAGGATAGCAGCCTTCCAGTATCTCAGGGGCTGCCCCAAAGAAGAGGGAGTCAAGCTATTCTCCAAAGCGCCTGAAGGCAGGACAAGAAGCAACAGGTGGAAACTCATCAAGGAGAGAAGCAACCTGGAACTAAGGAGAAACTTCCTGACAGTGAGGACAATTAACCAGTGGAACCACCTGCCTCCAGAAGCGGTGAATGCTCCAACACTGGAAGTTTTTAAGAAGAGACCGGACAGCCATTTGTCTGAAATAGTATGGGGTTTCCTGCCTGGGCAGGAGGGTGGACTAGATGACCTCCAAGGTCCCTTCCAACATCATCATCATCATCATCATCATCATCATCATTATTATTATTATTAATAATAATAATATTACAAAAACCAAGGGTAGAAAAAGACCCCACTGCACGGAACAAACCACTTAAACAAGCCCACAGGCCACAAGACATCTAGACATTTTCACAAACAATATTTATTGCAGCAAGCAAGGATTTCAAGGGCTGCTGTGACGGAAGGAAAAACAGAAAAACCACGTCTGGACCCTCTTTGGCCTGGTTTCCTTTCTGGCCAGTTGGATGGAGTGTTTTGGGACCAGCTGACCCAGCTCCTTCTCTTCCTGGCCAGATTTACAACGGGTCCGACGTGCTGCCTCGTCGTCTTCCACTGACTGCGTGAGAAGCAACTCTCACAGCGCCCTTCAGCTTGCACAGCGTCAGGGTGGCAGAGCGCACTAACGGGGGCCTTAACTACAAATAGTAGTTAGAAGAACTTGGTTTGTTTAGCTTAAAGAAGGAGAGTAGGCGAAGAGGAGACAGAACAGCCGCTTTCCCCTCCATGGACGATGCCACAGAGAAGAGGGAGCAGATCCGTCCTCCGAAGCATCCACAGACAAGAGAAGAATCAAGTGGAAACTTTACCCAGAGATCCTCACTTTCCTGACCATGAGGGCTATTTGAGCCAGTTTGGTCTAGTAGTTAAGGCACCAGGCTGGAAACTGGGAGTTCTAGTCCCACCTTAGGCATGAATATTGGCTGGTTGATTTTGGACCAATCACCAGGAGACAGTAAATTCTAGTTCCGCCTTAGTCATGAAAGCTGACTGGGTGTCTTTGGGCCGATCACCAGGAGACGGTGAGTTCTAGTCCCGCCTTAGGCATGAAATCTGGCTGGGTGATTTTGGGCCAATCAGCAGGAGACGGTGAGTTCTAGTCCCGCCTTAGGCATGAAAGCCGACTGGGTGACTTTGGGCCAATCACCAGGAGACGGTGAGTTCTAGTCCCGCCTTAGATATGAAAGCCAGCTGGGTGAATTTGGGGCAATCACCAGGAGACGGTGAGTTCTAGTCCCGCCTTAGGCACAAAAGCCAACTCAGTGATTTTGGGCCGATCACCAGGAGACGGTGAGTTCTAGTCCCGCCTTAGCTATGAAAGCCGGCTGGGTGACTTTGGGTCGATCACCAGGAGACGGTGAGTTCTAGTCCCGCCTTAGACATGAAATCCGGCTGGGTGTCTTTGGGGCAGTCCCTCTCAGCCCAACTCACCTCACAGGAGGGGGAAATTGTGGGGAAACCGAGAGGAGGAAGGAGAATTAGGTATGTTCCTGCCTTGAATTATTTGCAAAGTAATAACGGTGGGATAAAAACATAATGAATAAATAACCCTTGGAGTTCACAAGATGGTGAGGGTGGTGGTGGGGACAATTTCAGTAAAGCCCTTGCCACGTATAGGAAAAACAGATTTATTTATTTTTTAAGTGTGGGCTCTTGAGTCAATGGTTTATGATATTTGATACAGGCATTAAAAGGTTTTAGCAGGGATGTCGATACGGCCAAAGAGAACATTCTGGATTCTTCTGTGACCTGACACTTGGATGCTGAGAATTCCGATGTGATCCGGGCTGTCTCTGATTGCACGGCTGCCCGCCTCGCAGGGGTCTCGGCCTGGTCATCAGGTAGACAGGGCAGCACGTTAAGGTTAAAAGCAATTCACACTATTGGCTGCCATTGGGGATGTTCAATCGCGAGCTACATTTTTACGCCAATACGCAGGCGGCGATTTTAATACTGGCTAGGGATCTCTTGAGGATCTTGGAACCCAGTGATCTGGTCTGCCAAGGGACCCATCCGGGACAGAAAAGTTAGGTTTAGAAAGCTACAGGGATTTTGGGGAGCAAATCTGTGTGCACTGAAATTGACACTCTTCCTCGGACAGCTGTAGGCCACCTGGGCTCTTTTATGACTCGTGGACTTCAACTCCCAGAATTCCTGAGCCAGCATGGCTCAGCTTGGAAACCTCTCCCTTTCCCCTCAGCATGGCTGGCTCAGGAATTCTGGGAGTTGAAGTCCATGAGTCATATAAAAGAGCCAAGGTTGCCTACCCCTGCCCAAATGCCTGAATTTTGATCATGTGACCGTGAGGAAAAAATATTTAAATATTTAAACCGGGGGTCTTCAAACTTGGCCCTTTTATGACTGGTGGACTTCAACTCCCAGAATTCCTGAGCCAGCATGGGGGAATTATGGCCCCCTCATGACTCGTGGACTTCAACTCCCAGAATTCCTGAGCCAGCATGGGGGAATTATGGCCCCCTCATGACTCGTGGACTTCAACTCCCAGAATCCCTGAGCCAGCATGGGGGAATTATGGCCCCCTCATGACTCGTGGACTTCAACTCCCAGAATTCCTGAGCCAGCATGGCTCAGCCTGGAAACCTCTCCCTTTCCCCTCAGCATGGCCGACTGAGGAATTCTGGGAGTTGAAGTCCACGAGTCATAAAAGAGCCAAGGTTGCCTACCACTGTATTAGGGCTTCACAAGCCATCATCTATGTGGGATTGGTAATCTGCAGGTAATCCTCAATTTACAACCACACCTGAGCCCAACATTTCTGTTGTTAAGCGAGACAGTTGTTAGCTGAATTTTCCCCCATTTTACAACCTTTCCTGGCACAGTTCTCAAGTGAATTACCACAGTTGTTGTTAGTAACGTGGTTAAGTGAATCTCACTTCCCCCATTGACTTTGCGTGTCAGAAGATCGCAAAAGGGGACCACGTGACCCTGGGACATTGCAACTGAAGATTGGGGGGGGAGGAGGAGGAGGAGGAGGAGGAGAAGAGGAGGAGAAGAGGAGGAGGAGGAGGAGGAGGAGGAGGAGGAGGAGGAGGAGGAGGAGGAGGAGGAGGAGGAGGAGAAGAAGAAGAAGAAGAAGAAGAAGAAGAAGAAGAAGAAGAAGAAGAAGAAGAAGAAGAAGAAGAAGAAGAAGAAGAAGAAGAAGAAGAAGAAGAAGAAGAAGAGGAAGAGGAGGAGGAGGAGGAGGAGGAGGAGGAGGAGGACTACTGTGGGGTCCTTGGTGCTCTCTGAGCTTGATGGTTTTCTTGCAGACATTTCAATATATCTCTTAGCAAAACAAAATCCTATGTCTATGGAGATTCTCAGTCATCCAGGTCAGGGCTTTTCAACCAGTGGTAGGGGTACCACCTGTGGTACATTGGCACCTGGCAGGTGGTACCTGAACATCCTAGAAAAGTGGTAGCAGGGGAGGGGAATGAGCTGAACCGGTGTCAGCACCGCACAAGCCTGAGCGAGAGACGGCTGGAGCTGCAGGGCTGTCAGGGCTCAGCGGAAGCACCAGGATCAGCGCCAGGATCCAGCTGGAAAGCAGCACTGATCCTGGTGCTTCTGCTGAGCCCAGAAGAAGCACCGATCAGCTGGAATGTTGCAGCCTCTCCAGGGTCTTGTGATTTACATTCAGAGGCTTGGCAACTGATTCATAGTTATGACGGTCACAGTGTCCCAGGCTCAGGTGATGTGACCAAAACCTGCTGCAACCACCCAGCAGACGGGGGGAATAAAAACCACACCCCACCCCACCCCACCCGCACTGCCAATCCTCAACAGAAATGCTCACAACAATGAAAACCTCAAGACAGGAGGAAGAGCGCGGCCGGGCGGGCAGGCAGGCGTCTTGCTCGGCTGTGGCTTGGGGGGCACTTTTTTCAGTGCCATTGTAACTTCGAACAGTCACTAAGCAAACTGTTGTAAGTCGAGGACTACCTCTACTTTATCACTTTTTTCCTTTTGGGGGGGTCATCAAGTTTTTTGACCCCTTGCTAGGCGACTGGTGGTCCTCGGATGTTGCCATATGCTAAAAGTGGTACAATGGGTGGAAAGGTTGAAAAGCCCTGCATTAAATCCATGGAAAAAATGGAAATCATAAAATATCCACTTGCTGGTTGGAGACAAAGTCCCTGAATCCTACAATCCCTTGTTGACTTGATAATGACAAGGCGCAACGACTCTTGTCAAAATGAGAATTGTTTTACAAAAGTGTTATGCCTTTGTTTCTGCATCTCTCTTCTGCAAGAATCCAGGGGGGGGGGGGTTTCCTGGAAAACAGGGAACCGATCTGCTAGGGTGGGCATTTCTCTCTCTTAGCCCAGCCCACCTCTTCTTCTTCTTCTTTTTTCTTTTTTTCCTGAAAGGGATCACATCCTTCTGTTTGACATGTTGTTGGGAATGGTTGCTAGGGAGAAGGGGGGTTCTGTTACAACCAGCCAGGCTTGCTCTAATAATACCCTACTCCGTGCATAGCTTAGGAGCAGACACCTCTCAAGCTATAAAGAGCCTGCCCATTTCAGCGGAGGATATACTTTCACTTAAGTTACACCCCCGGAGTTTGCAGGCTGGCCAGTTCACCTCCTGGCTCCACACAGCCCGAGAGATGGGAGGGCTAATATTTATAACAATGGCTAGCAGGAGCTTCCCAAGAAAAATACGCCTCCCGCTTCCAACAATTGGGAATCAAGATTTAGCACTGCTTTATGTCTAGTTTAATGAAGAGAAGGACGAGGGGGGACATGATAGCAGTCTTCCAGTATTTCAGGGGCTGCCCCAAAGAAGAGGGAGTCAAGCTATTTTCCAAAGCTCCTGAAGGCAGGAAAAGAAGCAATGGGTGGAAACTAATCAAAGACAGAAGCAACCTGGAACTCAGGAGAAATTCCCTGACAGTGAGAACAATTAACCAGTGGAACTACCAGCCTCCAGAAGCTGTGAATGCGCCAACACTGGAGGTTTTCAAGAAGAGACTGGACAGCCAATTGACTGAAATGGTGTAGGGTTTTCTGCCTGAGCAGGGGGTTGGACTAGATGACCTTCAAGGTCCCTTCCAACTCTATTATTATTATTATTATTATTATTATTATTATTATTATTATTATTATTAATCATTGCACAGTCAGCCAGATGTTCAGACTGGATTTGGCATTACTACTACTACTACTACTACTACTATTATTATTATTATTATTATGCCTTGGTAAGACTAGATCTGGAAGAAGTGCTTGGACAGACCCCACGCCTCATATGAACACAGCATCCTTCGTTCAACTCTTCCCCACAACAACAAACCCTGGGAGGTGGGATAAGAGGCAGCCCACCGGCCCATCATCATCCAGATTGTGTCCATGGCTGATGATGGGTCACAACTTATCTCCTAATTCAAGATTTTAATGTCTAAACCAGGGCTCTTCAAACTTGGCCGCTTTAAGACTTGTGGACTTCAACTCCCAGAATTCCTCAGCCAGCCCTATAAAGTGTGTATAGTCAAGGCCATGGTTTTCCCAGTTGCCATGTATGGCTGTGAAAGTTGGACCACAAGAAAGGCTAAGCGCCAAAGAAGTGAGGCCTTTGAACTCTGGTGCTGGAGAAGACTCCTGCGAGTCCCCTGGACTGCAAGGCGATCCAACCGGTCAGTCCTGGAGGAGATCAACCCCAACGGCTCTTTAGAAGGCCAGATCCTGAAGTGGAGACTCAAGTCCTTTGGCCACCTAATGAGAAGGAAGGACTCCCTGGAGAAGAGCCTGATGCTGGGAAAGATGGAGGGCAAGAGAAGAAGAAGGGGACGGCAGAGAAGGAGGGGGCTGGATGGAGTCCCTGAAGCAGGAGGCCTGAGCTTCAATGGACTCCAGAAGATGGGAGAGGACAGGAAGGCCTGGAGGAACGTGGTCCATGGGGTCGCGATGGGTCGGACATGACTTCGCAACTAACAACAACAACACAACAACAACAACGAAGTCTTAAAGTTGCCAAGTTTGAAGACCCCTGGTCTAAACAATGCCGGGCTTTGGTAACTGAGGTCTATCGGGGTTTGTGTAGACCTGAGAATTTTTCACGGGGATGGAAAACAACCGCTACTCCCTCGCCGGAACCAAAATAGAACTTGGTCTATTTAACTCAGCCCTCAAAAGGGACCCAAATATACACCAAGCTGGGAGACGAGGAAATCTGCTCCAGAATCTGTTCTCCACCAGGAGGGAAAAGATGGGATGCTACGACAACATTGTGTAGTCTTACTCCCTTCTCCACTCCGGGGAGTCTGTTCTGCAAGGTTCCTGCAGCCATCTGTTCCCTAGGCGGAAAACTCAATGCACAGGCACAAACACGCACACAGAGGGCTAATCCCAGGATGCACCCAGTCTACAAGAAGCAGCAGATCCTCCCTCCAACAGCTCCCCCCTCCCCCTTTGGGAGTGATACCAGATTACTCGTGGGTGGTGGGTGGCTTGAGAGAGAGAGAAAAAGTCACCGGGGACGTCTATCACCTAAACACGTGGGAGATTTCTCTCGTTCCTCAACAGACTTAGCTGAACCAAACAGACTTTTTAAAAAGGGCATCCCTATTACAAGTTAAAGATCGGAGAACGGCCAGGTTCCAGACTTTGCTTTCGAACGATCAGAATCGTGCAAACTCTGTTATTCCCTAATATCTACAGACCCCCCCCACACACACATCCTGGACATAAACCGTTTGAACCCTTCCCCTCGGGACGCTGCTGCAGGGCACTGCAGGCCAAAACAACCAGACACAGAGACACGTTTTTGTTTCCCTCCTGCCATCACTCTGATGAACAACAAATCCTCACAGCGTTGTCTTACATTTATCCAAGTTGTACGGCTATAGTATTGTTATTATCCTTCTCATTTTCTCTGTTACCCCCTTTTAGTGGTATCATTATTACGATTATTATTACTCTGTTGCTTTGCACGTACATTGAGAGCTTCTGCACCGGAGACAAATTCATTGTGTGTGTCTAACTACACTTGGCCAAATAAAATATTGTATTCTGTATTGTATTGTATTGCACTGCATTGCATTGCATTCTACATTCCAGTACATATTTTATTATTCTATTCTATTCTATTCTATTCTATTCTGTTCTGTTCTGTTCTGTTCTGTTCTGTTCTGTTCTATTCTATTATTTCTATTCTATTCTATCCTATCCTATCCTATTCCATTCTATTCCATTCCATATTTTCTATTCTATTCTATTCTATTCTATTCTATTCTATTCTATTCTATTCTATTCTATATTTTCTTTTTTCTATTCTATTCTATTCTATTCTATTCTATTCTATTCTATTCTATTCTATTCTATCCTATTCCATTCTATTCCATTCCATATTTTCTATTCTATTCTATTCTATTCTATTCTATTCTATTCTATCCTATTCCATTCTATTCCATTCCATATTTTCTATTCTATTCCATTCTGCATTCTATTCCATTCCATTTCATTCCAATTCTATTATTTCTATCCTATCCTATCCTATCCTATCCTATCCTATCCTATCCTATTCCATTCCATATTTTCTATTCTGTTCTGTTCTGTTCTGTTCTATTCCATTCCATATTTTCTATTCTATTCCATTCTGCATTCTACTCTACTCTACTCTACTCTACTCTACTCTACTCTACTCTACTCTACTCTACTCTACTCTACTCTATTCCATTCCATCCACAGGTCTTAGTGGCCACGCTGGGACACCCTTGCTGCACATGATCCACTAAAAAAAGAGAGTCGGAGAAAAACTCCACTGGATTACACACAATTCACATAAAACGGAAGACTCGCAGCCAACAGCTAGCCGGCAATGTCAATAAATAAATCACAATCCATTCAGTTCTCCAGACTCTTCAACCTTCTTCCTTCCCACCACACCTCTTGCACCTCCTCCTGTCCCCTGGGCCCTACTTGTGGTTTCTGCTTCCCCTGCTAACTCTTTCGCCTCCTGGTGCCTTGGGAATCCCTACCTATTTACTCAAACGCCATGAAAAAAAAGCCGTCCATAAAACCAGCTCCTTTGCTGGCTCTTTCCGAACGCCAGCCAATGTTCAAAGCAAAAAGGGGAAAAGGAAAAAAAAACCACCCCAAACTCCATCCCTCTGTAGATCAACAGAGGCAGCCTTTCAACCAGTTCCCCCCCTCCCCAAAAAAGCAGTCCCCCCCCTCCCCATTTGCAGAACAGAGCAGAATCGCACCTCGAGAAACTGAGTGTTTAAAAGAGAGGACGGCGGTGTCTCTAAAAATTATAACGGTTCCCTGTAACCATGAAACGCGTCCTGTCAACAAACAGAGGTGCCACACTGCCCCTTTTCTGCCCGCTGTTTTTATTTTTCTAAAATTAATTGGGTGCCAAAAGGAAGGCCGGCTTGCTTTTGAAGCAGGGCCAGACGGCATGGAAACCTCGGCCCGCCGAGCGAAGGAAACGCCCGACGGGGCAGAAGCAAATCATTTATCCCGCTTACCTGCAGCATGTTGAGGAGGAGACTCCGGAACTTGGTGCCGTCCACCATGAAGAGCGCCATCTTGTCGCACAGCTTGGCCGCCGTGCCGGCGAAGCTGCGGTCGCTCACGGCCTTCTGGTAGATGGTCCGGACGATCTCGCCCAGCATCTCCTCGGAGTTGGTGGCGTTCTGGGCTTCCTCCATGAAGCTGGTCAGCTTGGCGTCCACCCCGCTGCTAGGGTTATTCCGCATGCTGTTGAGAATCTCAATTAATCTGTCCATTTTGTTCCTGTGTGGGTCCGTGGACCCCACCACCCCTTCGTCCTGGTCCGCGAAAAGGGAGAGACAAGGCATCTGTTACGCAAGGGAGACACGGAGGGAGAGAGAGAAGAGACGGGAGATCAGCACTCTGCGACAAGCCACGACGGTTAGGAGGCATCAAACAAAAGCTGGCACAGAAGCCTACCTGCTCAACCTGACCAATAATAATAGTAATAGTAATAATAGTAATAATAATAATAATAATAATAATAATAATAATAATAATAATAATAATAATAATAATAATAATAATAATAATAATAATAATAATAATAATATAATAATAAAAGTTGGAAGGGACCTTGGAGGTCATCTAGTCCAACCCCCTGCTCAGGCAGGAAACCCTATACCACTTCAGACAAATGGCTGTCCGGTCTCTTCTTAAAGACTTCCAGTGTTGGAGCATTCACCGCTTCTGGAGGCAGGTGGTTCCACTGGTGAATTGTTCTCACTGTCAGGAAGTTTCTCCTTAGTTATAATAACAATAACAGAGTTGGAGGGGACCTTGGAGGTCATCTAGTCCAACCCCCTGCTCAGGCAGGGAACCCTATACCATTTCAGACAAATGGCTGTCTAGTCTCTTCTTAGAAACTTCCAGTGTTGGCGCATTCACCGCTTCTGGAGGCAGGTAGTTCCACTGGTTAATTGTTCTAACTCTCAGGAAGTTTCTCCTTAGTTCCAGGTTGCTTCTCTCCTTGATGAGTTTCCATCCGTTGCTTCTTGTCCTGCCTTCGGGCGCTTTGGAGAATAGCTTGACTCCCTCTTCTTTGGGGCAGCCCCTCAGATACTGCAACACTGCTATCTGTCCCCCCTCATCCTTCTCTTCCTTAAACTAGACATCCCCAATTCCAGCAACCGTTCCTGATATGTTTTAGCCTCCAGTCCCCTGATCATCTTTGTTGCTCTTCTCTGCACTCTTTCCAGAGTCTCAACATCTTTTTTACATCGTGGTGACCAAAACTGGATGCAATATTCCCAGTGTGGCCTTACCAAGGCCTTGTAAAGTGGTATTAACCCTTCACGTCATCTTGATTCTATCCCTCTGTTAATGCAGCCCAGCACTGAGTTGGCTTTTTTGGCAGCTGCAGCACACGGCTGGCTCCTATTTAAGGGATCGTCCACTAGGACTCCGAGATCCCTCTCACAGTTGCTACTATTGAGCAAGGTACCCCCTGTACTATACCTGTACATTTGGTTTTTCTTGCCTAAATGTAGAAATGTAGAACCCTTTGGGCAGAAACTCTGCACTTTTAATGCCCATATGGCAGACAGCAATTAAAGGGACGAATAATCCTAAAAAAAAATACTGGGAAGCTACGCCCGTTGAATTTCCACTCATCCTTTTCACGACGAAGTACACGATGAGATTCATTTTCGTTGAATTACTCATTCCATGCTGGGACCAACGATTAAAGCCCCCTCCAACATTAGAGGTTAAAATTGCATTCTAACTTTAATTCACTGTCTGTCTTCAGGTAAGTTGGCACAAGAAAGGAAGTTCAACGGTTGGTTTGTTAAGGTTCATGAACCGGTGCCCAGGACACTGTTTTAAGTGAGTATTTTGCTGGATCTATAAATGAAATTATTCCGGTCAAAAACTACGGTTAGCTCTGATCAATAGGAAGCAAATGCAACAAATAATATAGAGTGACTCCTACAGGTAGAACGTGGTATCACAGGACATTGCGCTGGTTTTGCTGAAGCAGAAGAGAAATTTAAACGGGGACGCTAAATGACAGCAGACTTTTTCAAGACAAAACAAAGCCAAAAAGCAATATTTTTTTGCAAAGTTGACAATATCAATAACAATATATATTAGTAATCCATTTCTATTCGGCTTTTCTTTCTGGTGTCTTGCGTGATTTCCCGGCGACAAGGCCATGAAATAGCTAACTCAGTGCCCAGGGCCTTCTCTGCAGTGGCTCCATCCCTGTTGCTTTTTCTGCAAAATCTTGAAAGAAAAGGGACCCCCCCCCACACTCGTTGCCGCCATAGGGTGGGCAGTGGGTCGGTTAAATGGTGAATTTTAAACTCTTGGCTTTTAATGTTGTACACTACCTGGAGTTACTCTCTCTCTGTGTGTGTGTGTGTGTGTGTGTGTGTATGTGTGGGTTGGGCAGTTATATAAGTTTGTTTAATGACTAAATAAGGAATGTACAACATAGCAGATGCATCTCAATTTTGCTGATGAGAACATGTCAAGGTAATGATTTAGAACAGGGGTCGGCAACCTTGGCTCTTTTATGACTCGTGGACTTCAACTCCCAGAATTCCTGAGCCAGCCATGGCTGGCTGGCTCAGGAATTCTGGGAGTTGAAGTCCACGAGTCATAAAAGAGCCAAGGTTGCCTACCCCTGATTTAGAAGCTAACCAAGCTTGTATAATGTGAAATGAATGATGCAATGTTAGGAATGACTCAGCAGGCGTCTGTATCCCTTTAAGAGCTTGAGTATAAAAGGGATGGCCTTGCTAGATAGTCTTTCTCTCTCTCTCCGTTCCCTGCTGTAATTGCTGTGTTAGAGTTTGCTGAATGACCACCTGTAGGTCTCTTGTTTCTAGTGTATATTTGTAGATAGTGTAATATAAACCACCATTTAGTACAGACCGCTGTTTACTGTATTTACTCCTGGGTTGCCTCAGTGCAATAAGACTGTGCATGCTGTGACAGAATATCACCCATCTGGGTTTAAATACAGGTAACAGAGGTGGCGTCTGGTGGAAATAACAAAGTATTCATAGGAGGGAATCATACACAGATGACTTCAGAGAACTGTATAGGTTTAAAGCACTCATTTCTGCCAGTCCTCTGCCCCCCCCCATTTTTTTTCCATTTGGGAGGATTTAAGGGCAAAATGGATGCCTCAAGCCCTCTCAAAACTCTTATTTTGGTTCCGCTTGTTCCAGTGACACATCACGGTCACAAATCCTCAAAAACAAGGTCAGTGCAACTCCCTGACACAAGAAACTTGCAAATGTCTGATGCTTTGGTTGCTGAGGAAGTGAGTGAGGGGAAAAAAAAAAGATGGATGTGAATTTTGAGACCGGGATCTTTTTTCCCGTTAGGAGGGATCAACAGAATGGAGGAAATATGGGGGTTTTTTTTTCTTCTCTTTTTAGGGCTATATTAACGAGGAAATATAATACATAGAGATGAAATAAAGGTAAAAATGAGTAAAGTGGATTGGAAAAAATGAATTAACAGAGATGCGGAAATGGGACACTAGGCTTGTGTTAAGATTTGGTTTAGGCTGATGTTTAAACTAGAAGTTAATTTTTGCAGTCTGGTTGATTAGTTTTTATTTACATCCTACCCTTAATTATGGGGTTTTTTTTATAAATAATTCAAGGCAGCGAACCTATCTCCTCCCTCCGGTTTTCCCCACAATGGTGAGTTGAACTGAGATAAAAGGGACTGGGTCAAAGTCACCCAGGTTTTCAGGGTTCAGGCGGGACTAGGACTTAAAACTCTCCCCGGGATTGGCCCAGTTACCCATCCAGCTTTCATGGCTAAGTTGGGATAGATCTGAGAGTCTCCTGGTGATTGGTCCAAAGTCGCCCATCCAGCTTTCGTGCCTAAGGTGGGATTAGAACTCATCGTCTCCCGGTGACTGGCCCACAGTCACCTAGATCAGAGGTCCCTAACCTATGGGCCACGGCCGATTGCCAGGCCGTGACCTCTTGGCCGCATGAGTAGCTGGGCAGCGCATGTGCGCATGCTCATCCCGGCTCGTGCCACTGTTGCCGCTAGTGTTGTGTGGGCAGCGGCAGTCTAGTATCGCATGGCGGTGCGATTCTCGCAGGGAGGCACGATCCTCGCACGGGGCAGCAGCGCAATCCTCTTGCAGGGACAGCATCGTTGCGGGCTGCGGCACTATCCTCGTGCTGGTGGTAGCATTGCTGCAAGTCTGGCAGATGCGGCGCCACAACCTCACACAGGAACCGCCATCACTAAGTGCCTCCTGCGCATGCTCACAGCCCCGCTTGCGTGGTGCGCATGCTCGCAGCCTGTTTGTACACGCGCACGTGCGACCACATCCATGTTTGCGCCTGCGCGCGTAAGGCGCCTGCCCCTCCCTCTCCCACCGGGCCGCCACCCCAAAAAGGTTGGAGACCCCTGACCTAGATGGCTTTCATGCCTAAAGTAGGATTAGAACTCAGAGTCTGGTGCCTTAACCACCAAACCAAACTGGCTTTGAGAATGACGGATAGGTATTTCTGAATTAATAACTGGACGGCTGGATTTGTTGAAGATTACAGAAATATTGTAGAGGTTTCTAAATTTGAAGCTAGTGATTGATTAGGTTTAGGTTTAATTTAGATATTATATATTTGCACCGAGAAAAGACGAATGCCTTCCCCTGCTTTTCTCCTTTTTCTACCACTCTTTAACTCTTTAAAGTCCTTTTGAATTTTCTCCCTCCCCTGTTTTGGGTAGCCAGTGTGCGTTTTAATTCTTTCTGAAATTTCATAAAGTGGTATTAAAGAAAATAAAAAAGGGACCTGAGGGGGGGGAAAAAAAGCAACTACCTTCTCTTTTAGCCTCCGGCGTAGCCTGTCCTTGGAAGACTGCAGCAAGTTCACTTTGGGCCTCTCGTTCTTCCGCTCGTGGACGCCGTCCTTCCGCTTGCTCTCGGGGTCCTGGAGATACGGCGGCGAGGGCCTCTCGGTGGCGTCGTGGTTGCGATGCATCTCCAGAGGGATGTGCACCGTGCAGACGGAGGTATCCTCTATTTTCAGATGCTCGGTCTCTTTGGCGTTCCGGTGCGTCGTCTCTTTGTCATTGGGAGAGTGTTTCTGGTTGTGGTGCCACCGCCGGTTCTGGCTGTAGCCGTGGTGGCCACATTGCCCCGAGGCGTGGGGCGCCGGGCCTCCTTGCGAGGGTTTCTGGTGCTCTTTGTTGTGCTTGGTGGTGCCTTGCTGGTGTTCTGGGTGCTGCTGTGGTTTGTTCCCCCCAGGAGCCCTTTGTTTCCTGAAAAGCCAAAAAAGGAGGGTCAGCAGGGGTCTCTGTCAGGGGAGGTCTACGGAGATTGTCCCAAAGGTGCTTTTTGCAGAGGCAACTGGACTTTGTTTTTCTTTGCTGCTCCTCCAAGAAGCTTCTTCAGCTCTCACTGGTTGGTGGGGAATAGAAAGATTTATACTCCTTGTAGACAGCTGGTCATTTGCATCCTTTTTAGAGAGTCGTTGAGGCCACCTGGAGGCTTATCTGTGTTGTCTTGGTCCCCTGAGTAGTGCAAATGGAGGTGGGGCCTTCTCAGTCCTTTCAGCAGTTCCAAGGAGGCTCCACCCCTATTTGCACCACCCGGGTGACCCCAGGGACGCAGATAAACCTCCAAGTGGCCTCAACAACCCTCTAAAACAGTGGTTCTCAACCTTTTTAATGCCGCGACCTCCAACCGGTCGTACGTCGAGGACTAAACCGGTCGTAAGTCGAGGACTAAACCGATCGTAAGTCGAGGACTAAACCGGTCGTAACTCGAGGACTAAACCGGTCGTAAGTCGAGGACTACCCAACCAGTCGTAAGTCGAGGACTTTCCCTGCCCGGGAGCGCCGCACATGCGTGGTTCCGCCCCCTGCGCCGGCCGAGGCGTAGCTGGCAAGTGGCAGAGACGGAGCAGGCCGACCACCAGCTGGCCCAGCCCAAGGGAGGTAAGGCACCCGCCGGAAAAAGGGAAAAAATGGCGGACAAAAAAAATGGCGGACAGCCTTGCTTGGCGACCCCCGTGAAATGGTCGATCGACCCCAAATGGGGTCGCGACCCATAGGTTGAGAACTGCTGCTCTAAAAGAATGCAAATGACCAGTTTTTCTGCAAGGAGTATCAATCCTTCCCTTCCCCACCATCCAGTCAGAGCCGAAGAAGCTTCTGGGATGGGAAGCGAAACGTCTTCAAAGAAAAACAAAGGAAGTCCAGTTGTGTCTCTTGAAAAAAAGCACCTTTGGGATGGATGTCTGTCTGACCGTGGCCATGAAATGGGCCTCCCAGACATCACTCCCACAGCACACCCTGCGTCACAAAATATCTGTGTGAATCCATCTGAGAAACAATACAGGTAGTCCTTGCTTAGTGACCGCTGGGATGCTGTGACGGTAGCGAAGTTCAAATTCCAGTTTTAACTCGTTGCAGCGCCACTGTAACTTCGAATCGTTGCTAAATGAATGATGGTTACGTCAAGGGCTGTTTCTAGAAATAGAGGTAGT
>NW_015388459.1:39631-91359 GCF_001527695.2 Protobothrops mucrosquamatus
AAGAAGGAAGCATCTGGGTCCTCATTTTCCTGACCTCGGAAGGACGGAAGGCTGAGTCAATCTTGAGTTGGTCGGGATCGAACTCCTGGCAGTGGACAGAGTCAGCTTGCAATGCCTCATTCTAACTACTGCACTTTCAGGGATGGAGGGAGGGAGGGAGGGAAAGAAGGAATGAATGAATGAATGAATGAATGAATGAAGGAAGGAAGGAAGGAAGGAAGGAAGGAAGGAAGGAAGGAAGGAAGGAAGGAAGCATCTGGGTCCTCATTTTCCCGACCTTGGAAGGACGGAAGGCTGAGTCAACCTTGAGCCGGTCGGGATCGAACTCCTGGCAGTGGGCAGAGTCAGCTCACAATGCCTCATTCTAACTACTGCAGTTTCAGGGAGGAAGGAAGGAAGGATGGATGGATCTGGGTCCTCATTTTCCCGACCTCGGAAGGATTGAAGGCTGAGCTGGTCAGGATCGAACTCCTGGCAGTGGGCAGACTCAGCCTGCAATGCCTCATTCTAACCTCTGCGCCACCAGGGCTCTAACTTAACAACTGCTGCGATTCACTTAACAACCGTGGCAAGAAAGATTGTAAAACGGGGCGAACCTCAACCGACGTCTCGCTTAGCGACAGAAATTTTGGACTCCATTGTGGTCGTAAGTCAAGGACTACTGTACTGGATAAGAGCAGACCTAATATCCAGATCAGGCTTTAGGGCCATCTAATCCAGCCTTCCGCTTATTGCTTGGCCCAATTTCTTCCACTTGGAAGCTTTCAAGTTTGGGCAAAGAACCCACTAGGTGTTTTTTGGACCCCAATGTCTAAATAAATAAAAGGCTCCCCCAAATCTTTAAAATATGCTCTTTACGAGGGGGGGGCAGGTCTGCACCCACCTCCTGCCAGCTCTTCTCACCCCTTAAATGTGGCGCCACCAACGCCAAGTGGTTTTAAAGAGCAGTTAACGTGGCACATCCCAAGTATTTTGGACTGCAGAGTCCATAACTCTCTCGTTGGTCGTGCTGGATAGGGATTATCTGGAATTAAGTCCTATTTGACTGACTTCCCGGGAGACGTGAGTGACGACTGCGCAGTGAAATATAAAACAAACCAAACAGACAAGGAAACAAAAACTTTGAAACGCTGCCAACTCCGACCGCTGGTTTTCCATGCAACCGACCCGGCCAGACTTTAAAAGGTTAAGAAAAAGGAGGTCTCGGCTAAATCTGGGAGCAGCAGATTCAAAGGATAAAACCACAACCGGATATACGCAGAATTGCTTGTCAGAACCCCTTTTATAAAAAAATATATGCACGTAAAATAGCTGCGTGGCCTCTTTTCTTGGCCCCTGACTGGCTCACTCTGGATCTCCAGTGGAAGGTGTATAAACAGGCCCATCAACGTCTGCAAGATCAGATAACTAAGCACAGAATCACAGTGGGATTGGTCCTCTCCAAGAGACCATGAGTTTAGATTACTCCACCAGTCCACTTCCTTCCTTCCTTCCTTCCTTCCTTCCTTCCTTCCTTCCTTCCTTCTTTCCTTCCTAGCTGCCCTTCTATCCTGGCTGCCCTTCTTCCCTCCCTCCCTCCNGTCGGTCTTGGAAAAGTAACAAGGATTTGATGTGAAGGAAATTTTAATATTCTTCTGTCTCCCTCCCTCCCTCCTTCCTTCCTTCCTAGCTGTCCTCCCTCCTTCCTCCCTCCCTCCTTCTCCTTCCTTCCTTCCATCCATCGTAGCTGCCCTCCCTCCCTCCTTCCTGCTTTCTTTCCTTCCTAGCTGTCCTCCCTCCTTCCTCCCACCTTCTCCTTCCTTCCTTCCTTCCTTCCTTCCTTCCTTCTTTCCATCCATCCATGCATCCATCCATCCATCCATCCAAGCTGCCCTTCCTCCCTCCCTCCTTCCTTCCTAGCTGTCTTCCTTCCTTCCTTCCTTCCTTCCTTCCTTCCTTCCTTCCTTCCTTCCTTCCATACATCCTAGCTGCCCTTCCTCCCTCCCTCCTTCCTTCCTTCCTTCCTTCCAGCTTTCCTTCCTTCCTGTCCTCCCTCCTTCTCCTTCCTTCCTAGCTATCCTCCCTCCCTCCTTCCTTCCAGCTTTCCTTCCTTCCTCCCTAGCTGGCCTCCCTCCCTCCCTTCCCTTCCCTTCCCTTTTTATTTATATCTCCATGAATCTTTGACCTAGGCTGAGGCAATGAGTCATCTCTCTCTCTAGCTTTTATTCTGTTTCCCCCAAAGAACCGCACAGCCTGGCCTTTGAGTCAACAAACCAGGGCTGTTCAAGCACCAGACAGAGAGAGACACTCTGCCCCCCCCCAACCACCACCCCGGGACTCTCAGGAAGGATAAACCAGCCCCGATTTTCCATGGCGCACGGGGACTTCCGATCTGCGGTTTTTGCAAAAGGCCTGCCGCCGCGCATGGGAGCGTGCACCAAGGGCTGCCCACGAAACCCCATGCAATTAGCTCTCCCACGTGTATCCACCACCAGAGATCTGTAGCCAAAGACGGGGTTGGTCATTCTGAATCACGGCTGGAAGCTGGCTCTCCTCTCTGTAACCACGCTCTGAGTTTCTGTACTTTATTTTATTTTATTTTATTTTATTTTAAATCAGAACAAACTGACTTCACCCTTCCCTTTCGGCTGCTGAACAGATGATTCACAACAGGTTGTCAGTGAACCTTGTCAGAAGTTATATACTGTTTATGAATGTTCCAGGGACACACAAGCACCTTGGCCAGTTCCTGGGAAGAGAACTCGTACAGAACTAGGCCCAGATGTAAACCCACGTGTATTTCTGCACACTAGGTTGGCTGTAGAGCAGGGCTTTTCAACCTTTTCACCCACTGTGCCACTTTTAGGATACGGCAACATCCGAGGACCACCAGTCGCCTAGCAAGGGGTCAAAAACTTGATGACCCCCCCCCAAAAAAAGGGAAAAAAGTGATAAAAGTGCAGGTCGTCCTCGACTTACAACAGTTCGCTTAGTGACTGTTCGAAGTTACAATGGCACTGAAAAAAGTGCCCCCCAAGCCACAGCCGAGCAAGACACCTGCCTGCCCGCCCGGCCGCGCTCTTCCTCCTGTCCGAGGTTTTCATTGTTGTGAGCATTTCTGTTGAGGATTGGCAGCGGGGGTGGGGTGGGGGGTGTTTGGTTTTTATTCCCCCCCCCCGTCTGCTGGGTGGTTGCAGCAGGTTTTGGTCACTTCACCTGACCCTGGGACACTGTGAGCGTCATAAATATGAATCAGTGGCCAAGCCTCTGAATGGAAATCACAAGAGCCTGGAGAGGCTGCAACATTCCAGCTGATCGGCGCTTCTTCTGGGCTCAGCGGAAGCACCAGGATCAGCGCCGAGCTCCAGCTGGATCCTGGCGCTGATCCTGGCGCTTCCGCTGAGCCCTGACAGCCCCGAAGAAGGGCCGATCAGCTGGAAAGCGGCACTGATCCTGGCGCTTCTGCTGAGCCCTGACAGCCCTGCAGCTCCAGCCATCTCTCGCTCAGGCTTGTGCGGTGCTGCCACCGGTTCAGCTCATTCCCCTCCCCTGCTACCACTTTCCTAGGATGGTCGCGTACCACCTGCCAGGTGCCCATGTGCCACAGGTGGTATCCGTACCACTGGTTGAGAAGCCCTGCTGTAGAGTTATCATAACTTTGTGGGAGCTTAACGAGAAGAATAGTGGCTCAAATAAAAAGCTGCATTCTCAAATTCCGTTCTCTGGAAGCAGACCTGACCATGTAACCAGATTCCCATGAGGATCGGACGCATCTTCCCACCGCATTATTCAGGTGGAATATTAGTAAAAAAAAAAATCTGGGTGTTCCAGTACCCCACAGGCTGAAATTGTGGAGAATGGGTTACAGGGTCCAGTTCTCTCTGCTGGGCAACTTGCGGATAAAACTGGAAGGAAATCACCCCAAAATCTGGCCGCTTAACAAAAATCAAGAAACTGTGAAATGATAAAAGTCAAATCCACCAACTTATGGTTTCCGGAAACAAATGTATGAACTTTAGCAAATAAATGGTCTGGAATCAAAGATTACTGAATAGCTTGTGGGCCAGAGAAGTTTCATGCTCAGATAAAGGCCTTTATATAGACACCAGAGTTAATACAGGTAGCCCTTGTGACTTACAACAGTTTGCTAGCGGCTGTTCAAAGTTACTGAAAAAAGTGACTTATAAGAGTTACAACTTTTGCAGCATCCCCATAATCATATTTAGGACCGTCGTCGTGTCCTAAAGTCATGGGATCCCCTTTTGCAACCTTCTAATAAACAAAGTCAATGGGGGAAGCCAGATTAATAATAATAATAATAATAATAATAATAATAATAATAATAATAATAATAATAATAATAATAATACAACTGGAGCACCACTTGAACACCATCGGCATTGACAAATTCGCCATTAGTCAATTGCAAAAGGCGGCCTTACTAGGAACTGCTTCCATCCTGCGACGATATCTGTAATACCATCAAACATCCACATCTGCCTATCCCAGGTCCTTGGGAAGGACTCGGTAGGTAGACAAAAAGGCCAAATCCAGTCTGAACATCTGGCTGACTGTGCGATGATCCATAATAATAATAATAATAATAATAATAATAATAATAATAATAATAATAATAATAATAATAATAATAATAATAATAATAATAATAATAATAATAATAATAATAATATCTGAAGGACAATGATGAAGAGGCACTGAAATTAGTATATCAGGAAGGCTTACTGACTACTGGAGAGACCAAACTGGCCTACAAGAAAGACCAAATGAAGAACAGATTAGAGCAGTGGTGGCGAACCCATGGCACGGGTGCCAGAGGCGGCACTCAGAGCCCTCTCTGTGGGCACGTGTGCCGTCGCCCCAGTCCTAGGTCTTCAGCTGGGTTTTATAAAACCTTTTCACTTTAGGCCTCCGCCGCCATGTGCAAAAAAAAAAAAAGGTTCAATCGGTCAATTTCAGCTTTTCGCGGGGAAAAAAAAGATCTTGCAAAGTTGGAATTACCACCGCAGCCACACCCACCCAATGGGCCACGCCCATCCGGTACCCGACGATGCATAAGTGGGTTTTGGGTTGCAGTTTGGGCACTTGGTCTCTAAAAGGTTCGCCATCACTGGAATAGAGGCATGGGAAGACAAAGCACTGCATGGCCAGTACATTAAAAAAAAATAGCTGGGAAAGCAGATAATAACAAGACCTGGCAATGGCTAAGAGCAGGAAAATTGAAGAAAGACACCGAGGGACTAATTCTGGCTGCACAAGACCAAGCCTTAAGGACAAAGGCATTGAGAAGACAGCAACAGACAGTAAGTGCCGCCTATGCCAAGACGCTGAAGAAACAGTGGACCACCTGGTAAGCTGCTGCAAGAAGATCGCACAGACTGACTACAAGCAGCGGCATGACAAAGTAGCAGCAATGGTGCATTGGAAGATCTGCAAGAAGTATCATTTGCCTGTAAGCAAGAACTGGTGGGATCATAAAATAGAGAAAGTCACAGAAAATAATAAAGTTAAACTGCTCTGGGACTTCAGAATTCAAACAGACAAGCATCTGCCACATAACACCTTGGACTTAACAATTGTCGATAAGAAAGACAAAAAAGTCTGGATAGTGGACGTGGCAGTGCCTGAAGACAGCAGAATAGATGAGAAAGAACTGGAGAAGGTAACAAAATACAAAGACCTATAAATAGAAATAGAAAGACTGTGGCAAAAGCAAGCAAGGGTTGTACCAATAGTCATAGGTGCCTTGGGTGCAATCCCAAAACAACTGGAGCACCACTTGAACACCATCATCGGCATTGACACATTCACCATCAGTCAATTGCAAAAGGCGGCCTTACTAGGAACTGCTTCCATCCTGCGACGAGATCTGTGATACCATCAAACATCCACATCTGCCTATCCCAGGTCCTTGGGAAGGACTCAATAGGTAGACAAAAATGCCAGATCCAGTCTGAACATCTGGCTGACTGTGCGATTAATAATAATAATAATAATAATAATAATAATAATAATAATAATAATAATAATAATAATAATAATAATAATAATAAAAAAAAAGTTGGAAGGGACGTTGGAGGTAATCTAGTCCAACCCCCTGCTCAGGCAGGAAACCCTATACCATTTCAGACAAATGGCTGTCCAGTCTCTTCTTAAAAACTTCCAGTGTTGGAGCATTCAAAGCTTCTGGAGACAGATTCACTTCACTGGATTACTAATTTAGCAAAATTCACTTTACAAATGCCTTATATAACAACAGAAATTGTAGTCGTAAGTCTAGGACTTTTACCTGTACATTGAAAAATCAATTAAAAGCATTTTAAAAAAAAGTTTTGAAACTGAAAAAGAAAAAGGTTTCCCCAAAAAAAGGGGGAGGGGTCACTACCAACATCCATTTGGAAGCAGCCAATAAAAATTCTGAACCATCCATTCATAATTATAAAACAGAACCACAGCTGTCTGAATTTATTAAAAGTTACTTAGAGGGAAAAAGTTTTGGAATGCATGAAAGAAACGGTAAGAAAAAAAAAGATTACTTCCTTTGATATCTATTCAAAGGAAACATGTTTTTTTTTAAAAAAAATTTTTTGCACAGTGCAAATAGGGTTGTCCGCTCAATTATGACACAAATGATCAAAGGGATGAATCAGCTCATGAGCAGCCTTGCAAAAATAACAGCGGCAGAACTAAATTAAACTGAAAGCAAGCCACCAAACTAAAAATCAGAAGTCAACCTAGAAAAAGAAATTGGAAAATGAAATAAATCAATTTTTTAAAAAAAATATTCGCAATGTACAAAATTTAAAGGAGCAAAAATGTGGAAAATGTAAATGAGAGAAAGGAAGACAGCAAAATAATTGCAGAAGAATCATGGAAGAATTAAAGCAAAGAATACCGGCCACTTCTAGCAAAATGGAATAATATGAAAGCAGAACTAAGCAATTCTCAAAACAATAGGTACACTCAAACAAAGGAACACCTGTATTTTCCACAAAGCTTAATTGAAAACATAAAATCAAGTGGATTCCCTAAAACAAGGAAGAAATATTGGGATTTTGAAAAATAACGCATGGGATAATCCCTCAAAAAAAAACCACCCCAGAATTATATGTCCATGTGAACATAGCACAGAAAGGCACACAAAATCTGAGGAAATAGTAAACATAGAAGCAAAAGGCAGAAATGGTAAAAGAACAAAATCAGAAGGTGAAGAACTTGAGTGTCCTAGGAAAAAAAAATAAACTTTATGGATTTCAGCTCAAATACCTATTCATTTGACGTTCCTGTTTTACAAATCCGTTTGAAAAGTGTTGCAAATAAGGTCGAGAGGGGATTGGATCACTACAGGCTGAGCATTTCTGATCACAAAAGACAAAAACACAACAAAGAGCTTTGGGGTTGAATGGCTGTGGTCTACTTTTCTTTTGGTGTGACGTTTTGCGGGCATCTTCAGAGGCCGAGCGAGCTGCTTTGTGGGGTGTATCTCTTAACAGATGACGGACAACTGAAATGGGATGAATAGACTTTGGAACTTAAACAGGATAAGATGTCTAATGAAGAGAAGGACGAGGGGGGACAGGATAGCAGCCTTCCAGTATCTCAGGGGCTGCCCCAAAGAAGAGGGAGTCAAGCTATTCTCCAAAGCGCCCGAAGGCAGGACAAGAAGCAATGGGTGGAAACTCATCAAGGAGAGAAGCAACCTGGAACTAAGGAGAAACTTCCTGACAGTGAGGACAATCAAGTTCAGAAGTTGTGAGGTGCTCGACCACGGAGGTTTTAAAATAAGATTGGACAACCATTTGCCTGAAATGGTATATAGGTTCTCCTGTTTGAGGAGGAGGCTGGACTAGAAGACCTCCAAGGTCCCTTCCAGATTCTATTCTATTCTATTCTGTTCTGTTCTATTCTGTTCTAGTCTGTAATTCTATTCTATTCTGTGTTTATTCTATTCTGTTCTATTCTATTCCATATTTTCTATTCTATTCCATTCTGCATTCTACTCTACTCTATTCCATTCTATATTTTCTATTATATTCCATTCTGCATTCTATTCTATTCCATTCCAATTCTATTATTTCTATTCTATCCTATCCTATCCTATTCCATTCCATATTTTTTATTCTATTCCATTCTGCATTCTATTCTATTCTGTTCTATTATTTCTATTCTATTCTACTCTATTCTACTATTCTATTCTATTCTACTCTACTCTATTCTATTATTTCTATTCTATTCCTATTCTATTCTATTCTATCCTATCCTATTCCATTCTATATTTTCTATTCTATTCCATTCTGCATTCTATTCTATTCTATTCCATTCCAATTCTATTATTTCTATTCTATTCTATGCTATTCCATTCCATATTTTTTATTCTATTCCATTCTGCATTCTATTCTATTCTGTTCTATTATTTCTATTCTATTCTACTCTATTCTACTATTCTATTCTACTCTACTCTTTCTATTCTATTCCTATTCTATTCTATTCTATTCCATTCCAATTCTATTATTTCTATTCTATTCTATCCTATCCTATTCCATTCCATATTTTTTATTCTATTCCATTCTGCATTCTATTCTACTATTCTATTCTACTCTACTCTACTCTACTCTATTCTATTATTTCTATTCTATTCTATCCTATCCTATCCTATTCCATTCTATATTTTCTATTCTATTCCATTCTGCATTCTATTCTATTCCATTCCATTCCAATTCTATTATTTCTATTCTATTCTATCCTATTTCATTCCATATTTTCTATTCTATTCCATTCTGCATTCTATTCTATTCTATTCTATTCTATTCTATTCTGTTCTATTATTTCTATTCTATTCTATTCTATTCCATTCCATATTTTCTATTCTATTCCATTCCATATTTTCTATTCTATTATTTCTATTCTATTCTATTCTATTCTATTCTGTTCTATTCTACTCTACTCTGTATTCTTGTCTACTGATATGACTGGTCTACACACAACACTCGGCAATTTTTGACCAATCTTCGGCCTACAACATTTAACCTGTTAACAAGAATCCTTGACAATAACATCTACAAACACTTGGTTTCAAATTCATTGTACTTTCTAGAATAATGTTTTTCAAGCTTGGCAACTTTTAAGATGTGTGGACTTCCTCCCCAAATTCTCCAGTCAATATTCTGGCTGGGGAATTCTGGGCGTCAAAGTCTACACGTCTTAAAAGTGCTAAGTTTGAAAGACACGGGACTCTAGGAAGAAGGGAATTTCAAACTTCCAAGCCCAATAGTTGATTGATAAAATAGTATTATGACGTATTATCCAATCAAGGACAAATGTTTTACATTTGCTCTGTATGGATAATAGGAAACTATGTGCAAAAGCAGGGGGGGGGGAATGGTTACTTTTAGGTACAGTTAAAATCTTTAGTGATGTCTTATGGATTTTGTTTTTCCCATACCATAAAAAAGCGTGCCAACCCAGTTGTAAATCATGTCCCTCCAAATACAACAGCCTTTTGTTTCCAAGAGTTATCCATTCTTTTACCCATGTTAATACAGATGCTTGATAATAATATAAGACCCACTCTGGCAAACCAAAACCTCCATTTTCCTTGGCTTCTTGTAACATTTCCATCTTGATTCTAGCTTTCTTTCCTTGCCAAATAAATTTCAAAATGAATGAATTTAAATCTTCAAAGAATTTTTTTCTCAAGTTTTATGGGTATCGTTTGGAATAAAAACAAGATTTTGGGTAATAGATTCCTTTTCACTGTAGCAATGTTTCCTAATATCGACAGTTGTAGGTTTTTCCATCTTTCCGAGCCCAGTCTTGGTTGATTCAATCATTTTGTGTAATTATTGGAATTTAAACTGATCAAGCAATCACAAAAAGAAAAAAGCTGAACAGCGGATTTGAATTATGGATTGGCACAAAGCATTGACAATGGAAGGAAGTTATAAGTATTTGGGTGTTTTAGAACTAAACAATGTTTTGGATGCACCGGTGAAAAAGAAAGCCAGCATGGAATATGTAACACAAGTTAGAAAAGTTTTTAAAAGGTAGTCGAACGATGATAATATAAGCAAAGCCATTAATAATCTGGCCTACGCTTACAATAGCCCACAGTAGGATTAATGATTCATAAAACACAAGACCACAAACTTATTGACACTCCAAAATTGACATAGATCATTTGTATCTATCAAGAGTAAAATGGTGGTTGTGGTTTGTTGCAAGTGGAGTAACTGAGAATGAAATTTTACGTAAATTGGGACCAGAAAATTTTCTGTTGCTAAGCGAGACAGTCGTTAAGTGGTTTCTGCCCCATTTGACCACCTTTTTGCCCCAGTATTTAAGCAAACCACTATGGTTGTTAAACAAACCACAATGCTCATTAAATGAATTCAGCTTCCCCTATAAACCTTGCTTGTCGGAAACAGCTGGGAAAATGATAAAACGGGCGATCCCGTGATCCCAGGACCGTGCCAACTGTCACACATACATGTTGGTTGCCAAGGGCCTGAATTTTGGCTACGTGACCGCCTGAGGGCTGGTCGTAAGTCCCTTTTTTCCAAGGCTGTGTAACTCTGGTCACTGAACGAACGGTTATAAGTCGAGGACTGCCTATACATGGAGGCACGCAAAGAGAGAATGCTAATAAGGGTCTTGGACAGGGGTCTTCAAACGTGGCCCCTTTAAGACTTGTGGACTTCAACTCCCAGAATTCTCCAGCCAGCTTTGCTGAGGGGAAAGGGAGAGGTTTCCAAGCTGAGCCAGGCTGGCTCAGGAATTCTGGGAGTTGAAGTCCACAAGCCACGAGGGGGCCATAGTTCCCTCATGCTGGCTCTGGAATTCTGGGAGTTGAAGTCCACCAGTCATGAGGGGGCCATAGTTCCCTCATGCTGGCTCTGGAATTCTGAGAGTTGAAGTCCACAAGCCACGAGGGGGCCAAAGTTCCTCCATGCTGGCTCAGGAATTCTGGGAGTTGAAGTCCATAAGCCATGAGGGGGCCATAGTTCCTCCATGCTGGCTCAGGAATTCTGGGAGTTGAAGTCCACAAGTCTTAAAGGGGCCACTCCTGGTCTTGCAGAAAACCATTTTAAATGTGACAGAATCGAAGGCGTCATACAAAACCGCATAGCGACAAAAGTGAATGAAAAAATAAAAAACCCAGAATAATTGACCTTTGCATGGTCTACGGTGGAAAGAAACGGAAGGCAAAAGACGAACAGGACATAAATCTGGCAAGAGCTTTAGGCTGGAGCCACCAGGAAAGAAAGAGAAGGCTTAAACATTTGCTGTACAAAAAGTACTAGCAACAAATCACATAAGAAGGTTTCAAAAAGCGAAACCAGAGCACATGTAGACCACACACGCAAAAAAAATATATATGAGAGTGTTCATTAGCTAAATCAGCATTATAAGACATGATTGTGCGGTTAAAATGATACGCCAAAACTTAGACATGATCCAGTATGTGTCATAACCTGGTTTATAGATGTAGAGGGTATAATAATAATAAATGATAATGATAATGATAATGATAATGATGATGATGATGGTGGTGGTGGTGGTGGTGGTGGTGGTGATGATGATGATGATGATGATGATGATGATGATAATGATAATAATAATAATAATAATAATAATAATAATAATAATAATAATAATAATAATAATAATAATAATAATAATAATAATGTGTTCAAACTGGATTTGGCCTTTTTGTCTACCTATGGAGTCCTTCCCAAGGACCTGGGATAGGCAGATGTGGATGTTTGATGGTATTTCAGATCTCGTCGCAGGATGGAAGCAGTTCCTAGTAAGGCCGCCTTTTGCAATTGACTTAATGGCGAATCTGTCAATGCCGATGATGGTGTCCAAGTGGTGCTCCAGTTGTTTTGGGATTGCACCCAAGGTGCCTATTACTATTGGTACCACCCTTGCTTGCCTTTGCCACAGTCTTTCTGTTTCTATGTGTAAGTCTTTGTATTTTGGTATCTTCTCCAGTTCTTTCTCATCTATTCTGCTGTCTCCAGGCACTGCCACGTCCACTATCCAGACTTTTTTGTCTTTCTTATCGACAATTGTTAAGTCCGGGGTGCTATGTGGCAGATGCTTGTCTGTTTGAATTCTGAAGTCCCAGAGCAGTTTAACTTTACCATTTTCTATGCCTTTCTCTATTTTATGATCCCACCAGTTCTTGCTTTCAGGCAAATGATACTTCTTGCAGATCTTCCAATGCACCATTGTTGCTACTTTGTCATGCCGCTGCTTGTAGTCAGTCTGTGGGATCGGGATCTTCTTGCAGCAGCTTACCAGGTGGTCCACTGTTTCTTCAGCGTCTTTGCATAGGCGGCACTTACTGTCTGTTGCTACTACTACTACTACTACTATTATTATTATTATTATTATTATTATTATTATTATTATTATTATTATTATTATTATTATTATTATTATTATTATTTACGTACACCATTCTGAGTTGTACAAATAAAGGTGGGATCTAAGTCTAACAAAAGCACGTAAATAAAGGCTGGCTGAGTAAACTATTAAGAAGGGGAGGAAAAAACAACACCACCTTATCCAACTTCTTTTTCTCCTTCAGAAACCTCAGCCAAGCCTGTTATCAAAGGTGGAAACGAAGAAGAAGAAAAAATCGTTCACTGGGAAGGAGCTTAGAAAATGCTCTTTTTTTTTTTTTTTGCGGAAACATAACAAACAGAGCCTATTTGCCAGCAGCTATTTTAAGGTTCGGATGGAAAGCAAGGTATCATTTCCTCCAGATAGGAAGTTGATTAAAACATTAACAGCAAAAGCATTTTGGTTTGGGTTATTTAAACACCAAATCGAAGGACCAGTGGAAAAGTCACTCAACTGGAAGGACTGTCTCCTGTTACTTACTCAGTGAATATTGAGCAAATACCTCTTGCAGCCTGAAGAGATAAGGAATTAGAGCAGGGGTCCTCAACTTTGGCCACTTTAAGACTTGTGGACTTCAACTCCCAGAATTCCTCAGCCAGCTTTGCAAGCTTGGCCACTTTAAGACTTGTGGACTTCAACTCCCAGAATTCCTCACAACATGGCACCCTCACAACATGCAGGTACAGAGCGGACACAATTTCAGAGAGAGGAGAACTTTATAAGCTCTGATTCACTGTCTATCCTGGCTCACCACTGGAAGCAACTTTTGCTTTGCAACCAAGAGTAGGACGAGTCCTGCAAAATCTCAAACTGGCACTGGAGTTTCCATCTCTGAGGTGGACGATAAAGAGAACCCAGGATTTTGGGGAGAAGAGGCAGCGTGGAGGAATCAGCATTCAATTTTTTTTTTCCTTACCTCCGGTCGTTTCTCTTCCTCCTAAAGAGTTTTTTGGTGTGTGCAATTTCTGCTTCGTGTGGCAATGGCTGACCGCCCTGGGATAAAACGGGAGGAAAAAAAAGAAAGGTGGTTATAAGTTCAATGAGAAGAACCGGAGAATATTCACGATTATGGCAAGGAGCAGAGGTTGACTGTCCCTGGCCTTCCAGGGTTCAGACGAACCGCTCGTTTTATTTTTTTCCTAAGAGTTTCTAGAGCAAAATCAGCTTATGATGATTAAAGGTAGAATCGCATGCTGTTCGTACAATCAAGCTTCACCGTTGCAGTGCAGTGTGAAAAAAAGCTATTGCTTCAAAGCTTTAAGGACACAACATATCATGCGGTGGGAGTCAAGCTCTTCTCCAAGGCACCTGAAGGCAGGAGAAGAAGCAACGGATGGAAACTCATCAAGGAGAGAAGCAACCTGGAACTAAGGAGAAACTTCCTGACAGTCAGAACAATTAACCAGTGGAACTACCTGCCTCCAGAAGCGATGAATGCTCCAACACTGGAAGTCTTTAAGAAGAGACTGGACAGCCATTTGTCTGAAATGGACTAGGCCAGGGATAGGCAACCTGGGCCCTTTTATGACTGGTGGACTTCAACTCCCAGAATTCCTGAGCCAGCCTGGCTCAGCTTGGAAACCTCTCCCTTTCCCCTCAGCATGGCTGGCTGAGGAATTCTGGGAGTTGAAGTCCACCAGTCATAAAAGGGCCATAAAAGGTTGCCTACCCCTGGTATAGGGTTTCCTGCCTGAGCAGGGGGTTGGACTAGAAGACCTCCAAGGTCCCTTCCAATGCTGCTATTGTTATTGTTGTTAATAATAATAATAATAATAATAATAATAATAATAATAATAATAAGAAGAAGAAGAAGAAGAAGAAGAAGAAGTAGTAGTAGTAGTAGTAGTAGTAGTAGTAGTAGTAGTAGTAGTAGTTGGAAGGGACCATGGAGGTCATCGAGTCCAACCCCCTGCTCAGGCAGGAAACCCTATATACCATTTCAGACAAATGGCTGTCCAGTCTCTTCTTAAAAACTTCCAGTGTTGGAACATTCACCACTTCTGGAGGCAGGTGGTTCCACTGGTTAATTGTTCTAACTGTTAGGAAGTTTCTCCTTAGTTCTAAGTTGTTGTTGTTGTTGTTATGTTATATTAGGTTAAATGTCTTGGTGAGAGGCACATAATTGGAATAAAAGAGAAAGGCAAGTAGGTAAAAAAAGGCAAGGAAACCTACACTTACAATAAATCAAAGCGTTCAATATAAAACAACAGTGAAATTTGGATATTTAAAAGGCGAGAGTGGGACGGAAAAAACATTCATGAGCACCATTCACACAACTGTGGCCTGGGTTAGCCAGTATCTTCAGCAGGCACCAAGACTTAATTTTAAAAAGCCTCTCTCCGATCGCATTTCAGAAATTGGATGTTTGCTTGCAATGAATACAAATGACAATTTTTGCAAGAGGCCTACAAGCCAGGAGCCCCCTCAGAACGGCTTTCTACTTTGGCTCGCTCATAAGGGCCATCCCAGGTGAAGATGCCAACTCCGCGCCCGCTGCTTTTCGTGAAGAATACATCACTCTTGTCAAAACTGCAACGGTGAGTGTGTGTTTCTGGACCACTTGACGTCCACCCGTTTGATACCAACTCCAGATTATGCTTCATGAAGAATACATCACTGCTGTCAAAACTGCAAACGTTTGAACGCCAAAGTGGGTGCTTCTTGGACAGTTTGAGGTCAACCTCTTGGGCCCTCATCCTCAATTTTCCAGAACTTGCCTCCTGTCTCCTAACATTTCTTTCTCAGAGGAAGATCTAAGATTTAACCTGGACATATGGAGGAACTTCCTGACAGTGAGAACAATGAACCAGTGGAACAACCTGCCTCCAGAAGCTGTGGGTGCTCCAAACACTGGAGGTTTTGAAGAAGAGATTGGACAACCATTGGTCTGGAATGGTATAGGGCAGTGGTTCTCAACCTGTGGGTCGGGACCCCATTTGGGGTCGATCGACCATTTCACGGGGGTCGCCAAGCAAGACTGTCCGCCATTTTTTTTGTCCGCCATTTTTTTGTCCGCCATTTTTTCCCCCTTTTCCGGCGGGTGCCTTACCTCCCTTGGGCTGGGCCAGCTGGTGGTCGGCCTGCTCCGTCTCTGCTGCTTGCCAGCTACGCCTCGGCTGGCGCAGGGGGCGGAACCACGCATGCGTGGCGCTCCCGGGCAGGGAAAGTCCTCGACTTACGACGGGTTGGGTAGGCCTCGACTTACGACCGGTTTAGTCCTCGACTTACGACCGGTTGGGGTCGCGGCATTAAAAAGGTTGAGAACCACTGGTATAGGGTTTCCTGCCTGAGCAGGGGGTTGGACTAGATGACCTCCAAGGTCCCTTCCAGCCCTATAAATCTAAATACAGCTTTTGAGATTCTCAGTCATCCAGGTCATGGCTGTCCCATCTAGGTCAACACTGAACAGCCCTCTCTCAACAGAGAGGGAGGATAGGACTAGATGACCTCCAAGGTCCCTTCCAACTTTATTATTATTATTATTATTATTATTATTATTATTATTATTATTATTATTATTATTATTATTATTATTATTATTATTATTATTATTATCTATCTCCAGTCTACAACACGGTCCTTTCAGCCATTCCAAGAAGGCTCCACGTCCATTTGCACCACTTAGGTGACCCCGAAGACACAGGTAAACGTCCAAGTGGCCTCAACGACTCTCCAGAAGGATGCAAATGACCAGCTGTCTGCAAGGACTATAAATCCTTCCATTCCCCACCGTCCAGTCAGAGCTGAAGAAGCTTCTTGGAGGAGAAGCGAAAGGTCATCAAGCAAAAACAAAGGAAGTCCAGTTGCCTTTTGAAAAAGCACCTATGGGACAAGATTTCGTCCGTCCCAAGTTTCCATGACAATCCTCTCCCCATCTAATGAGGAAAACCACATTCAATCACCATCAAATCTATCAGGCCATTGAACGTGGAATTAGCCTCCAACCCAACTCAACCCTTGAGGTCAAAAAAAGGGAACCTCTGCTCCACCTTCTTAGCCACGATGTGGGATGAGGACTGGAGGAATTCCTGACGTGTTCTGCACTCCTGCTGCAGACCTTCCACAACGACAAACCGCTCACAACAGGCACGTAGAGATGAACAACATCTGCATACCATTTTAAAGTGACAATCAGAAAGTCCCAAAGGAAAAAAGACGATCAAAACATCTCCTCCCCATCAGTCAACACCTAGATTAGATTAGATTAACACTAGGCCAGGGGTCTTCAAGCGTGGCCCTTTGATGACTTGTGGACTTCAACTCCCAGAATTCCTCAGCCAGGCACGTGTGCCTGGCTGAGGAATTCTGGGAGTTGAAGTCCACAAGTCATCAAAGGGCCACGTTTGAAGACTCCTGATCTAGACCAATATTTTTGAAACTTGGCCACTTCAACATGGCCCGGACCTCAACTCCCAGAATTCCCCAGCTGGAGGACTCCGCACTATTTAAGCTCGCCAAGTTTGGAAAACGGTGGTTTTTGGGGTTTTTTTTTGACAGCATCCTGTGGATGCCCCTGCGTGACCTACCTCAACGGAAACCCCAACAGGACACGGATTCAGCGTTTGCTGGGATGCAAGGAAATGGATTTTTTCCGGGAGCCACGTTGATAAAAGGATCTCACCACCGTGTGTGTGTGTGTTTGTGTGTGTGTGTATGTGTGGGCCGCCTGCGTGGGAGAAGATCTATTCAGCACCTGAGTATCTAGGTTTCCCTGGAAACAAGACTGTGAGGATCATGGTTAAGTCCGAAACGAAGCTATTTTTTTTTACTCCTGCTTTTGCAACTGGAAGCAGCTGTAGCAGTATTTGGAGATCTTTATTATCTTTCGTAGCCATGGCTTGCTCAAACAATCCCAGATAGCTTGGGAGGGGGGACGGCGGCAACGTGGTAATCTCCCTCTGACTCGTTCTTGGTCAGCCCTGCAAGGTAATCCGGATCAGGAAATGGACTCTGCTAGAAACACAAGTGCTAGCCCTCTATTGATATCCCCAAATGGTTTTTCAGGGGGCCACTGGAGTTCCTCGTTTTTCTTTGAAGACGTTTCGCTTCTCCTCCAAGAAGCTTCTTCAGCTCTGACCGAGCAACGTGGTACATGGAGTACATTGCACTGAGCCATGTGCAGATCTGCACGTTGGGGAAACGAAGCAGCCACTTCGTAAACGCTTGGCACAACACAGGAGAACAAACCCATCAGGACAAGATTCAGAAGCTCATCTGCCTTTAAGAGACAAAGGCCGCTCTTTGGAAGACAGCAAAGTCCACATTTTGGACAGAGAGGACCGCTGGTTTGAAAGAGGGGTCCAAGAGGCCATCTAGGTCAACCCTGAACGCCCTCTCTCAACAGAGGGGGAGAGACACGACTCTGTCTATCTCCAGTCTACAACACAGTCCTTTCAGCAGTTCCAAGAAGGCTCCACGCTCCTTTGCACCCCTCAGGTGACTGAGGACACAGATAAACCTCCAAGTGGTCTCAATGACTCTCCAAAAGGATGCAAATGACCAGCGGTCTGCCAGGAGTACAAATCCTTCCATTCCCCACCATCCAGTCAGAGCTGAAGAAGCTTCTTGGAGGAAAACAGGAAAGTCCAGTTGCCTCGTGAAAAAGCATCTTTGGGATAACTATGACCTGGATGACTGAGAATCTACATCGGACATGTCAAACCCAAGGCCTGGGGGCCGGATGCAAAGTGGTTTCATGTGGCCCGCGAAGCCATCCTGGAAACAGTGAGGGAATGGCCCCCGCTGCCTTGGCCCTGGCTCAGGCCGGCCGGGAGGGAGCCAATGTACAATTTTGTGGTGGCCATCTGTGTTGAAATGTATTCGGTCTTAGCTCCACAAGGCCAACTGGAAACAGCGAGGAACCAGCCCCTGCCGCGTCGGCCCCACCCCCTGGGTGCATGCTGGGGAGATGTCACCCTTTGTGCGGAATGAAGAAATGGACCATGCCTTGGCGCTTGTCCCGGTCCCACCCCTTCTGCCAGAGACCCCCCAAATCTGTCCCACTCCTGCCCAGGCCCCCACAGGCACCCTTGACGCGAACGATGTAGAGCTGGCCACGCCCACTCAGTAGGCCACACCCACTCCATCCACGCCCACCCAGTAGGCCGCACCCACCATGGCCACATCCACATGGCCCCCCCGAGGGCAACCGCAATGCTGATGCGGCCCTCAATGAAATTGAGTTTGACACCTCTGATCTACATGGACACTCTGTGGATGGAGGCCAGGAGTCTCCAAAGGTGCCAACTATAAGACTTTGTAGACTTCAACTCCCAGAATTCCCCAGCCAGCATGCCTTGAAGTCCACAAGTCTTAAAGTGACCACATTGGGAGACCCCTTGCCTATAGCAACAGAGTGCTAGGAAACCTTGTCTGGCTGAGGAATTCTGGGCGTTGAAGTCCGCAAGTCTTAAAGTGGCCAAGGTTGAGGTCCCCTGCTGTAGGCAATAACAGGATTTTCTCTCCCTCTAAAACCCTAGAGCAGGGGTGGGCCACCTTGGCTCTTTTATGACTCGTGGACTTTAACTCCCAGAATTCCTGAGCCAGCCATGCTGAGGGGACAGGGAGAGGTTTCCAAGCTGAGCCAGGCTGGCTGAGGAATTCTGGGAGTTGAAGTCCACGACTCATAAAAGAGCCAAGGTTGCCTACCCCTGGACTATATCTTTCAGTCACTGAATCCCAGGGACTCATGACAATTTGCTATTTTAATTTATCCATGCTGGGCTCGGGAATTCTGGGGGTTGAAGTCCACCTGTCTTAAAAGTTTGCCACGGTTGAGAAACCCTGCTGTTCTATGGGATATTATTGCCCGATCAAGGAGAGAAGCAACCTGGATTTAAGGAGAAACTTCCTGACAGTGAGGACAATCAACCAGTGGAACAGCTTTCCACCAGAAATCGTGGGTGCTCCATCATTGGAGATCTTTAAGAAGAGGCTAGACAATCACCTGTCTGAGATGGTATAGGTTCTCCTCCTTGAGCGGGGGGCTGGACTAGAAGACCTCCAAGGTCTCTTCCAGCTCTAATCTATTCAAACTTCCTAACAGTGAGGACAATTAACCAGTGGAACAGCTTGCCTCCAGAAATCGTGGGCGCTCCATCATCGGAGGTTTTTAAGAAGAGACTAGACCAGGGATAGGCAACCTCGGCTCTTTTATGACTCTGGACTAGACAATCACCTGTCTGAGACGGTGTAGGTTGTCCTGCTTAAGCGGGGGGCTGGACTAGAAGACCTCCAAGGTCCCTTCCAGCTCTATTCTACAACAACTCTGATTAGTGCACATGAGAATGACCTGCAGCCTACAAAGCAGGCGGCGCTTCTGCTTCCCCTTATCCAAGACCAGGCGCCAGGTAGACCTCTCTCCCACCCACACAGGCTCCACGTAAAACCGCCGAGGCCGCGTTGGCGGCTTTCGGAAGAGCCCCAAAATAACTCACAAAAGCAAAAATCCTCTTTTGTTGGGAGAATCAAACCGGTCGATGCGAAAATCAGTTACGATCTGATCTAGGAAATCCAGAGTGCTTTTCCCATGTTACGGCTGCGTGGGGAACAATGCCTTTTTTTTTTTTTTAACCCGTGGATGTGACTGCGATTGTTTGAGCTGATGTTATTTTAAGTTCTGTTTGGGTTTATTGCTTATTTGTCTGCATTTCCCGTGATGGAGGTCACGTTTAAAAACAGACTGTTTAGCATGGGTGAGCCTAACCGGGCTGCAAAAGAGATAAAAGGGGGTGGGGTGAAGGAAACCGGTCAGAAAAAAGGAGCGGGTCGATTAAAACAAAACAACAAAACAAAACAGCCATTGAGCTGTTGAGGCTAAAGATTACGGAAGGCGGCAAAGTCACAAGGTGCCTGGAGCCATTTTGGAGGGGAAAACAGTCGCACTTTTGTAGGCGGATTAACAGTTATAACTCATCCTGCACGGACTTCTTATTTCGTTTCCACCCCCTCGGCCTACCGTCGAAATTTTATACCTACGCCGTAGGCACCCAGTGCATACTGGTGTACGTTGCGAGGGCCGACCGAAGCCTATTCGGTCCCCATCCGTTCGAACCGAGAAAATACTGAGCACCTGAAGTTGAGCCAGAATTCCTGAGTCAGCCATGCTGAGGGGAAAGGGAGAGGTTTCCAAGCTGAGCCATGCTGGCTCAGGAATTCTGGGAGTTGAAGACCATGAGTCATGAAGGGACCAAAGTTTCCCCCATGGTGGCTGAGGAATTCTGGGAGTTGAAGTCCACGAGTCATGAAGGGGCCATAGTTCATCCATGCTGGCTCAGGAATTCTGGGAGTTGAAGTCCACCAGTCATAAAAGGGCCAAGTTTGAAGACCCTGGTTTAAATATTTAAATATTTTTTCCTCACGGTCACATGATCAAAATTCAGGCATTTGGGCAGGGGTAGGCCCCCTTGGCCCACTTGATGACTTCTGGACTTCAACTCCCAGAATTCCTCAGCCAGCATGGAGGAACCATGACCCCCTTTATGACTGGTGGACTTCAACTCCCAGAATTCCTGAGCCAGCTGTGCTGAGGGGAAAGGGAGAGGTTTCCAAGCTGAGCCAGGCTGGCTCAGGAATTCTGGGAGTTGAAGTCCACCAGTCATAAAAGAGCCAAGGTTGCCTACCCCTGGCCTAGGCCTAGGTCGCTTTATGACTCGTGGACTTCAACTCCCAGAATTCCTGAGCCAGCCTGGCTCAGCTTGGAAACCTCTCCCTTTCCCCTCAGCATGGCTGGCTCAGGAATTCTGGGAGTTGAAGTCCACGAGTCATAAAAGAACCAAGGTTGCCTAGCCCTGGGATAAGCAAAGTCAAGGAAGACAGGTTCCCTTAACATCCACCATGGCAAAAAGGTCATAAAAGCAGGCAGGACTTGCTTAACGACTGCCTGACTTAGAACAGGCAGTCCTCCACTTACAACCAAAATTGGGAAAAGAATTTCCACTCCAGGTTGTCCTCGACCGTCCGGCAAGGGAAAAAAGGGGACTTACAACCATTTTTCACCCTCACAACCGCTGCCGCGTCCCCACGGCCCCGCGATCAAAATCCAGAGGCTCGGCCACTGACTCATGACGGTCGCCGTGTCCCAGGGGGGGTGCTGCGATCCCCTTTGGCGACCTTCTGGCAAGCGAAGTCAACGGGGAAGCCGGATTCTCTTAGCGACCGCGTTCCAGTGCTGCACTTAACAACCGTGGCGAAAAAGGGTCACAAAATGAGGCAAAATTCACCTCACCACTGTCTCAGCAATAAAAATTTTGCTCAGTTGTGGTCGTCAAGTCGAGGACCATCTGAGTTTCCTTTTATCGTCATCGTATCAAGGGATCCCCATCTGTGGCCTTCCCAGGCAGCTCCAGCCCGTGCAGTCAATGGGCAAAGCTGTGCTATCTTAACAACCGCGTGATTCCCTTAACAACTGCAGTGATTTTTCTTAACAATCCTGGTTTAAAAAAAAACAAACCATCCCGAGATATGGCGGGACACTTAACAGCTAAGCAAAGCTGTCATAAATTGTGTGATCATGATTTGAGGACTAACTGCGTTGTCTTTACTCTTTTTATCCGTTTTTTTTTAAAAATCATGCTTTAATTATTCCTTTAGCCCAGGGGTCTTCAAACTGATGACTTGTGGACTTCAACTCCCAGAATTCCTCAGGAATTTAAGACGTAGGGACTTCAACTCCCAGAGTGTCATTTGAATTGATGCATGCCGGCTGGGGAACTGTGGGAGTTGAACTCGACATGTCTTAAAAGTTCCTGAGGTTGAGAAACACTGATCCAGACCAGGGGTCTTCAAACTTGGCCCTTTGATGACTGGTGGACTTCAACTCCCAGAATTCCTCAATCAGAATTCTGGGAGTTGAAGTCCACAAGTCACAAAAGGGCCAGGTTTGAAGACCCCTGGTCTGGATCCAAGCCCGCAGTTTCATCAAAATGGCCGACTGAGGAATTCTGGGAGTTGAAGTCCACAAGTCATCAAAGGACCGAAGTTTGAAGACCTCTGTTTTTAGCCCCCAATCTATGTTTCGTGCAAAATTGAGAAGCCAGAATTCTAATTTTGGATCTCCATTTGCGTTTGCAGGAACCCAGGGGGAATGAATGGGATGGAGACTGCCAAATAGTTTTCATATCAAAAGAGCTGGAGAAATCTGATTTATTTCATTACAACTTTCCCCCCCTTTCCCCCTGCCATTTAAAAAACAAACCAATACTACGTATCCAGAAGGAGCCCTTCCTAAATAAATCAAACTCAACGTTGTGCCAATGCAAACTAATCGCGCTTTAAATTGGCCAACTTCGATAGATCAAGACTGCTCGGCTTACGGACGTTCGTTTAGTGACCACTGGAAAAAAAGAGACTCGGTTACGGTCGCAGGCCGAGGACTCCCTGACGCTGGGAAATGAAAGTTTAAATTCTTGTCTGCTTTTATACGGAGCGATCCCCACCCGTCCGCCATCACCACCACCACGATCCTTTCCCCCACTTGGCTCCCTGCAGATCTGTTCACAACCACAACTCTTGGAATCTGGGAAATTTCAATTTGGCAAAACCGGGGCAGATCTCCTTGCCAGAGAGAACACATTCCAAGTTCAACACACACCCCCAATCCTGATTCAGCCACGGCACTGCAGATTACGTGGCCCAAGTGTTCATGTTCTACGCTGTGCGTTACAATCAGATAAATTACGGGCGCAGGACGATTAATACAGTTTTTGTTCCACGGCGGTTTGGGGTTTCCCCCCCCCACCCCAGACCCTAAACAAATACTAATCTATTTTGCTGGACACGTCAATCTTTCCTTGGGTGGCCTGCAGTAAAGAGCGCTGGAGAAGCCAGCCAGGAATCACAAACCCAGCTTATGTATTTTACAAAAGAAACGTGAGAACTGCAACAGTGGGCAAATTAAAACCAAAATGCTCTATTCCTTAGCCTGGCGATCTCCAGATCCACTGAGGACAGGACCTCAGTCTTCCCAGCCACTCAGGCTCTGCCCAGTGTGGATTCCTTCTCTCCTTATGTAAAAGGCCGGCCAAAGAGGTCTTTGGATGCTCTGCGCATGGGATCAAGGGGTTTATGTTTTCCTTGGTGCTTCCCGAGCTTGGTGGCTTGCTTGCATACATTTCACGACCCCACCAGAACACAGAGCATAGAATAATAGAGTTGGAAGGGACCTTGGAGGTCTTCTAGTCCAACCCCCTGCTCAGGCAGGAAGCCCTACACCGTTCTGGACAAATGGCTGTCCAGTCTCTTCTTGAAAACCTCCACCGATGGAGCATCTATAACTTCTGGAGGCAGGTGGTTCCACTGGTTAATTGTCCTCACTGTTAGGAAGTTTCTCCTTAATTCCAGGTTGCTTCTCTCCTTGATTAGTTTCCATTCATTGCATTCCATTCAATGGTGAAAAAAGTAAGGTTCTACGCAACTCTCGGAGATAAGCCATTCTCACTGTCAGGAAATTTCTCCTTAACATATAAGGAATTGGGAATGTCCAGTTTAATGAAGAGAAGGACGAGGGGGGACAGGATAGCAGTCTTCCAATATCTCAGGGGTTGCCCCAAAGAAGAGGCAGTCAAGCTATTCTCCAAAGTGCCTGAAGGCAGGACAAGAAGCAACGGATGGAAACTAACCAAGGAGAGAAGCAACCTGGAACTAAGGAGAAACTTCCTGACAGTGAGAACAATTAACCAGTGGAACAACCTGCCTCCAGAAGCGGTGAATGCTCCAACACTGGAAGTTTTTAAGAAGAGACTGGACAGCCATTTGTCTGAAATGGTGTAGGGTTTCCTGCCTGAGCAGGGGGTTGGACTAGAAGATCTCCAAGGTCCCTTCCAACTTGTTGTTGTTGTTGATGAAGAATATACCAAATTGGAGGTCAGGGGACTAGTAGAAACAACGAGAAGAAGAAGAAGAAGAAGAAGAAGAAGAAGAAGAAGAAGAAGAAGAAGAAGAAGAAGAAGAAGAAGAAGAAGAAGAAGAAGAAGAAGAAGAAGAAGAAGAAGAAGAAGAAGAAGAAGAAGAAGAAGAAGAAGAAGATCACCATCACCATCACCATCACCATCACCATCATCATTATAGGTTGGCTCTCTCTTGAATCATCTTTCATCTTTTACTTCTTGTCCTGCCCTCAGGTGCTTTGGAGAACAAGTCACCCCCTTCTTCTCTGTGAGGACCTCTCAAATATTGGAAGGCTGCTATCGTATCAGCCCCTAGTTAACCAAGAGAAGGACTTAGTGGGGTTCTTGATGCTCTCTGAGCTAAGGGGCTGCCTTACTACCCCTTTGGCTGGCTGGCTGGAGACACCCACACACACTGCCAGCTGCTAAATTAAGCTGCAAAAGTCAAAACAACCAGCTCTGCTTCCTTGTGAAAAGTGGGCCTACATATTTTTTTTATTCCTTCCCCAAGAAGGAACAAGTAGCCCTCAACTTACAACAAGTTGTCTAGTGACCGTTCAAAGTTTCAGCGGCACTGGAAAAAAGGGACTTCTGGCCATTTTTCAGCCTTAGGACTGTTGCAGTCTCTCCGTGGTCACGTGATCAAAATTCAAATGCTTGGCGACGGACTCATACTTATGACGGTCGTGGTGCCCCGAGGCCGTGGGATCCCCTTTGGCGACCTTCTGACAAGCCAAGTCAATGGGGGAGCCGGGTTCACTTACTAACCGTGTTAAAAGTCTACGGAGATTCTCGGTCATCCAAGTCGTGGTTGTCCCCAAGGTGCTTTTTTCAAGAGGCCACTGGACGTTCCAGTTTTTCCTTTGAAGAGGTTTCGCTTCTCCTCCCGGAAGCTTCTTCAGGTTCTGACTGAATGGCGGAGAACGGGAGGATTTATACTCCTTGCAGACAGTTGGTTCTTTGCCTTCTCCAAGAAGCTGAAGAAGCTTCTTGGATGGGAAGCGAAAGGTCTTCAAAGGAAAATGAGGAAGTCCGGTGGTTTCCTGAAAAAAAAAGCATCTTTGGTAGAGCCGTGTTTGTTTCTAGGAGCTGTTCTCCTCGGGAGCAAAAGGTTCTCCACTACACGAAACGATAGAATCCTAAGACTGGAAGGGACCTTGGAGGTCTTCTAGTCCAACCCCCTGGCCAAGGCAAGGCTCCTTATTCCATCCTGGCCAAACGGTGGCCCAATCTTTCTCAGTCATCCAGGTCACAGTTATCCCAAAGGTGCTTTTTCAGGAGGCAACTGGACTTTCTTGTTTTTCTTTGAAGACCTTTCGCTTCTCCTCCAAGAAGCTTCTTCAGCTCTGACTGGATGGTGGGAAAATGGAAGGATTCAGACTCCTTGCAGACCGCTGGTCATTTGCATCCTTTTAGACTGAGAGTCGTTGAGACCACTCAGAGGTTTATCTCTGTGTCCTTAGGGTCTCCTGAGTGGTACAAATGGGTGTGGGGCCTTTTCTTTAAGACCTTTCCCTTCTCATCCAAGAAGCTTCTTCAGTTCTGACTGGAATGGTGGGGAATGGAAGGATTGAGACTCCTTGCAGACCGCTGGTCATTTGCATCCTTAGAGAATCCTTGAGACCACTAGGAGGTTTATCTCTGTGTCCTCAGGGTCTCCTGAGTGGTGCAAATGGGTGTGGGGCCTCCTTGGATGCAGGATGTTTCCACCCTGGGTCCCTTCCTTGTTGAAGACAGGCAATGTATGCACTTTGGGATGAACGACTATTCTGGACCATATAGCTCCATGTAACCTCGTATAGCTCTATGTAACCCCAACTAGAGAGCACGTGTCAGTATGTTAGTAATAGGTCAGTGGGAGGAGTTTCTAAAGGGTTTTGAGAGACTTCCTGGACACTAGCCACATGGGAGTTCCTTTGTTCATCTTGTGAATGGCATCCAACCACACGGCTGGAGATCCCACAATCATCCCACCATGTGACGCTTGGGCAGAAGAGGGGAAAATCCAACATCAATTTACCTATGGGAATGAACAGAGAGATGTTAAGCCAGGAATAACCTTGTGGATCCAGGTATTTCTTCTGCAATAAACATTATCTGTTTTAAAATCATTTCTATTGAGTGGTCTGTCTGCCTTAGATTGGATAGAGAAGCAAGTTGTCCTGTCTGGGTCAGAACAACGACCTTCAAATGGTGCGGGAGCATGAACGGATTTCCAGAAAACATCACGGACTCCAGGAACCCTTTGCGCTTCAGTTGCGAGATGCAGACCACACAAAACTCATCCCCATCAGCCTGCGCCCGTCTTCAACAGGGAAGGGACCCAGGGCAGGAAACATCCTGCAGCCAAGGAGGCTCCACCCCCATTTGCACCACTCAGGTGACCCAGAGGACACAGGTAAGCCTCCAGGTAGCTTTAACGACTCTCCAAAAGAAGGCAGAGGACCAGCTGTCTGCAAGGAGTATAAATCCTTCCACTCCCCACCATCCAGTCAGAGTTGAAGAAGCTTCTGGGATGAGAAGCAAAATGTCTCCAAAGGGTAACAAGAACGTCCAGTTGCCTCTTGAAAAAAGCACCTTTGGGTTAACAACTGTGCCACTAACTTAGCAACTGCGTTGAGTCACAACAACTGTGGCAAGGAGGGTTGTTGTTAGTTGCGAAGTCGTGTCCAACCCATCGCGACCCCATGGACCACGTTCCTCCAGGCCTTCCTGTCCTCTCCCATCTTCTGGAGTCCATTGAAGCTCACGCCTGCTGCTTCAGGGACTCCATCCAGCCACCTCATTCTCTGTCGTCCCCTTCTTCTCTTGCCCTCCATCTTTCCCAGCATCAGGCTCTTCTCCAGGGAGTCCTTCCTTCTCATGAGGTGGCCAAAGGACTTGAGTTTCCACTTCAGGATCTGGCCTTCTAAAGAGCAGTTGGGGTTGATCTCCTCCAGGACTGACCGGTCGGATCGCCTTGCAGTCCAGGGGACTCGCAGGAGTCTTCTCCAGCACCAGAGTTCAAAGGCCTCCATTCTTTGGCGCTCAGCCTTTCTTATGGTCCAGCTTTCACAGCCATACATTGCAATTGGGAAAACCATGGCCTTGACTATACGCACTTCTATTTCATTCCATATTGTTGTTGTTAGTTGCCAAGTCGTGTCCGACCCATCGCGACCCCATGGACAATGTTCCTCCAGGCCTTCTTGTCCTCTGCCATCTTCTGGAGTCCATTGAAGCTCACGCCTGCTGCTTCCGTGACTCCATCCAGCCCCCTCCTTCTCTGTCGTCCCCTTCTTCTCTTGCCCTCCATTTTTCCCAGCATCAGGCTCTTCTCCAGGGAGTCCTTCCTTCTCCTTAGGTGGCCAAAGGACTTGAGTTTCAACCTCAGGATCTGGCCTTCTAAAGAGCAGTCGGGGTGGATCTCCTCCAGGCCTTCCTGTCCTCTCCCATCTTCTGGAGTCCATTGAAGCTCCTGCCTCCTGCTTCAGGGACTCCATCCAGCCCCCTCCTTCTCTGACGTCCCCTTCTTCTCTTGCCCTCCATCTTTCCCAGCATCAGGCTCTTCTCCAGGGAGTCCTTCCTTCTCATTAGGTGGCCAAAGGACTTGAGCTTCAACTTCAGGATCTGGCCTTCTCAAGAGCAGCCGGGGTTGATCTCCTCCAGGACTGACCGGTTGGATCGCCTTGCAGTCCAGGGGACTCGCCGGAGTCTTCTCCAGCACCATATTATGGCAAGGAGGAAAAATGGAGCGAATTTTGGCTGTAAGTCAAGGACTACTTTAGCTCAAAAGAGTGTGGAGAATCTTGCTGTTGATGTGGGGGAAGTACGAATGTTCTCTCTGCAGAAATATTTTTTTGAAAAACGGGGGGGGGGGAGAGAACCTTGTCCCAGATTCCTCGTGTCCTCGTGGCCCCCGGCCATTAAGCTACCCCAAGGAACACTTCACGTTAAGGCTGCGTGTCGTGTCCGCCGGCCCCGTGCTCACCCAGACCCTTTTCTGAAATCTCCACCCAGACAAATCCTGCAAAAAAGGAAATGACGGAAATGCCTGAGCTTTCCAAGAGGAAAAACTATTCTAACTAGCTTTAAAAAAAGAACCTGCTTGCTTCTCTTTTACCCAAGATGGTCTCGCCTCGGCGGTGATTAAGGAAAGGCGGCCCGGGAGAAACACCCTAAGATGGAAAAAGCCTCAAGCGGCCTCCTTGAATGAATGGTTTAGCCCAAGACAGGAATCGTCACAATGAAAGGACCGATCGGTTCGGTCAGGGAAGACCCTGGCAATGAAAAGAACACCAAGTGGAGTTATGCAAACCTATTTAAATTTTGCTGCGTTTGCTTTTTCAGCAGAAGTCCATAGAATAGAATAGAATAGTGATAAGAATAGAATAGAATAGAATGATAAGAATAGAATAGAATAGTGATAAGAATAGAATAGAATAGAATGATAAGAATAGAATAGAATAGAATAGAATAATGATAAGAATAGAATAGAATAGAATAATGATAAGAATAGAATAGAATAGAATAGAATAGAATAGAATAGAATAGAATAGAATAATGATAAGAATAGAATAGAATAGAATGCAAAATAGAATTGAATAGAATGCGGAATAGAATAAAAGCTGGAAGGGACCTTGGAGGTCACCTAGTCCAACCGCCTGCTCAGGCAGGAAACCCTACACCATTTCAGACTAATGGCTGTCCAGTCTCTTCTTAAAAACTTCCAGTGTTGGAGAATTCACCGCTTCTGGAGGCAGGTTGTTCCACTGGTTAATTGTTCTAACTGTCAGGAAGTTTCTCCTTAGTTCCAGGTTGCTCCTCTCCTTGATCAGTTTTCATCTGTTGCTTCTTGTCCTGCCTTCTGATGCTTTGGAGAATAGCTTGACTCCCTCTTCTTTGGGGCAGCCCCTGAGATACTGGAAGGCTGCTATCCTGTCCCCCCTCGTCCTTCTCTTCCTTAAACTAGACATCCCCAATTCCAGCAACCGTTCCTTATATGTTTTAACCTCCAGTCCCCTAATCATCTTCGTTGCTCTTCTCTGCACTCTTTCTAGATGATAGCCTAGTGACCTTCAGAAAAGCCTCCAGTTCTAGAGGCAGTCACAACTGGAACCCAAGATGTAACTTGGGGATTTCTAACCTCCATCTGCTGCTTTAGCAGGAGCTGGGAGTTCAAGGACAAACCCAGATGACAAGACAGCTTTGCAAGGGACAACACAACTTCATCCAGGACAAGAATTGATATTTTAAGGGAACAGAAATAGAAAGTATGGGAAGGGAACTACATTTTCTCTTTTAGGCGTGGACGTTTGGACTTTGATATTTCTACCAAGGAAGGTTCAATCTTATGGAATGGAGCAGATCAAAGCCGGTGTGCTTACAGTGTGTGTGGAGTTCATTCCATGCTCCTTTGCCCTAAGATGTGGGGGAGAAAGACTCCCACGTTTACCCACCAAAGGCCCAGCCTGGGGAACATGCCTACGTGTGTGCACACACAGCCTCAGCCAGCCAAGGTGCTGTTTACCTTGCGGTATCTGTGATATACAATCGCTTGCGGTGACAAAACTTTCCCACAGGCAGACTTATCATCATCTCCCACAAGGGAGATGGGAGGGGGAGGTGGAAGGGTTGTTTCTCTCCACAATTCCCTACACAACGTGTCAGGTTGCACGTACTTGAAGTCTGGCTGCGAGGTTCTAAGAAAAAAGAGAGAATTTCGCCCGATTCACGGCGACTTCCTCTCCTGAAAACTTGCCGGTCTCCAGGAAAATAATTCAGCTCTAAGGAAATCTTTGGCTCCAGCTACCTAAGAGAAGTGGTAGCATCTCTCCATTGATAGGAGCCAGGGGCACGGTGTGCGCACCCCCCCCCCAAAAAAGTAGGAAAAATTTAAGATTGGCGAGCTGCCGCTTTTGTTCGCGGGAAGCCCCAAACACGGAGGGTTCACGCGTACGGTGTGTCCTGCCATCAGCTCACTGGGGGGAAAGGAAGGAGCTAGCAATGGTACATAACCTTCTACAGACGTGGTATTAGTTGGTGGGACAGAACAGGTGACGTGAAACCTTTGCTGGACCAGCATGCGAGGGTGAAAGAACATGCAACTTTTTCCATAGATCCAGCAGGAGACAAGGGCATGCTTGTGTAGGTCACTTCATCGCCCAGAAAAATAGAGAGAGAAAGAGAGTGTTTGGATGTTCAAAGCTGGATTCTCCTCGACTTTAGAACAAGGGTCCCCAACCTTGGCCACTTTAGGACTTGTGGGCTTCAACTCCCAGAATTCCTCAGCCAGCATGGTTGGGGACCTCTCCTTTAGAACAATTAACCAGTGGAACCACCTGCCTCCAGAAGCGGTGAATGCTCCAACACTGGAAGTTTTTAAGAAGAGACTGGACAGCCATTTGTCTGAAATGGAATAGGGTTTCCTGCCTGAGCAGGGGGTTGGACTAGATGACCTCCGAGGTCCCTTCCAACTCTATTACTATTATTATTATTATTATTATTATTATTATTATTATTATTATTATTATTATTAGTAGTAGTAGTAGTAGTAGTAGTAGTATATATCATGCAGCAGATCAACCAAGACCTCCAAGGTCCCTTCCAACTCTGTTATTCTATTCTATTCTATTCTATTCTATTCTATTCTATTCTATTCTATTCTATTCTATTCTATTCTATTCTATTCCATTCCATTCCATATTTTCTATTCTATTCTATTCTATTCTATTCTATTCTATTCTATTCTATTCTATTCTATTCTATTCCATTCTATTCCATTCTATATTTTCTATTCTATTCTATTCCATTCCATATTTTCTATTCTATTCTGTTCTATTCTATTCTATTCCATATATTCTATTCTATTCTATTCCATATTTTCTATTCTATTCCATTCCATTCCATATTTTCTATTCTATTCTATTCCATTCTATTCCATATATTCTATTCTATTCTATTCCATTCTATTCCATATATTCTATTCTATTCTATTCCATATTTACTATTCTATTCTATTCTGTTCTATTCCATTCTATTCCATATTTTCTTTATTCTATTCTATTCTATTCTATTCTATTCTATTCTATTCTATTCTATTCTATTCTATTCTATTCTATTCCATTCCACTCCATATTCTATTCTATTCCATTCCATTCCATTCCATATATTCTATTCTGTTCTGTTCTTTTCTGTTCCGTTCTGTTTTATTCCATTCCATTCCATTCTACTGTTCTGTTCTGTTCTGCTCTGCTCTGCCTTACTTCACTCCACTCCACTCCACTCTATTGCCTACAATTTATGGCATGTGCATATTGCATGGAGGAAATGAATACTACAGCCTGGAGCAGGGGTCTCCAACCTTGTCTACCTTAAGACTTTTGGCTGGCTGAGGAATTCTGGGAGTTGAAGTCCACAACTCTTAAAATTGCCAGATTCCCTGGCCTTGAGGGCAGAAGAGAAAAGAGGGGGGCATGACTGAAACCTTTAAATATATTGAGGGTGTGAAGGAGGTTCTAGAAGGCAGTATTTTCAATATGAAGCCAAAATCAAGAACACGGGGATGTAACATCCAACTGACAGGAGGGAAGTTCAAAAGTAATATTAGAAAGCATGACTACGCAGAAAGAGTCGTGGAAGCTTGGAACCAACTTCAAGCAGAGATAGCAGGTCCAACATCAGTAACTAAGTTTAAACATGCTTGGGATAAAGACGTGTCCATCATCCAACACAAATTAAAAAAACAAATATAAATATTGGAAAAAAAACTTTAAAGGGCAGATTTGATGGACCATGAGGTGTTTTCCCCCTCCTGCTGTCAGTTTTCTATGTTTCTATGTGTTTTTTCCTCCTTTCTATAGAACATAATCATAATCATAATCATAATAATAATAATAATAATAATAATAAAGTTGGAAGGGAACTTAGAGGTCATCTAGTCCAACCCCCTGCTCAGGCAGGAAACCCTATACCATTTCGGACAAATGGCTGTCCAGTCTCTTCTTAAAAACTTCCAGTGTTGGCACATTCACCGCTTCTGGAGGCAGGTAGTTCCACTGGTTAATTGTTCTCACTGTCAGGAAGTTTCTCCTTAGTTCTAGGTTGCTTCTCTCCTTGGTCAGTTTCCATCCGTTGCTTCTTGTCCTGCCTTCAGGGGCTTTGGAGAAGAGCTTGACTCCCTCTTCTTTGGGGCAGCCCCTGAGATACTGGAAGACTGCTATCATGTCCCCCTTCATCCTTCTCTTCGTTAAACTAGACATTCCCAATTCCAGCAACCGTTCCTTATATGTTTTAGCCTCCAGTCCCCTGATCATCTTTGTTGCTCTTCTCTGCACTCTTTCTAGAGTCTCAACATCTTTTTTACATCGTGGTGACCAAAACTGGATGCAGGAGTCCAAGGGTGGCCTTACCAAGGCGTTGTAAAGTGGTATTAATACTTCACGTGAAGTATTAATGTCCATGAAGACTGTCAGTCATCCAGGCAAAGGTGTCTGAAGATGGAATCATGGCAACTGGACAAATCTTTGTTAGCTTGATGTTGGCTTGAGACGTTTCACTGCTCATCCAAGCAGCTTCATCAATCAGAGCAAGTCAGGCAGAGAGTTGCAATGTACCAACTCTTACCACACCAACCTCAGGGGTTTTTTCCTCCCCAAAATGCGTTCCAATCTGTTGATGAACATTTTTATAGAACCTTCCAACGTATTTCCACAGCTCTCCTAAACTGTCTGGTGGTTTTATAGGACTTTGCTGTTTGTGCGAAACAATTGTCAGGAATGTGTAAAAGCTTCATATGAAGTGTAGTCCAACTGCATTGGACTAAAACAACAGCCCAAAGATTAATATCAGAACGGAAGACAGGCCAAAAACTGTTTCTCAAACTTGCTTTTGGCAATTCACTGTATCCTAAGCACATGGAAAACTTTCTAATCTTTCTTTTTTTTCCTTACCACGACGCCAAGGAACTCTTTTTCCGATGAGAAATGGATCTGACCTCATGGCTGGGTTTACGCAACCTGGTAAATCCTAATCCTGGGTTAGCAGACAATATATCATGCTAACCAGAGAGAGAAGCAACCTGGAACTGAGGAGAAGTTTCCTGACAGTGAGAACAATTGACCAGTGGAACTCCTTGCCTCCAGAAGTTGTGGATGTTCCAACACTGAAAGTTTTTAAGAAGAGACTGGACAGCCATTGGTCTGAAATGATGTAGGGCCGTGGTGGCGAACTTATGGCACGCGTGCCACAGGTGGCATGCAGAGCCCTCTCTGTGGGCAGGGCCGCCGTCACCCCAGTCCTAGGCCTTCAGCTGGGTTTTATAGAACCTTTTCGCTTTAGGCCTCCAACGCCGTGTACCGAAAAAAAAAAAAAAAGGTTCAACCGATCAATCAATTTCAACCTCTCGCGGGGAAAAAAAAAGATCATGCAAAGTCGGAATTGATTGATTGAACTTTTTAGTTCTACCCAGTCTGCCGTTACCACCACAGCCACGCCCACCCAATGGGCCACGCCCACCCGGCACCTGAAGATACATAAGTGGGTTTTGGGTCTCTAAAAGGTTCGCCATCACTGATATAGGGTTTCCTGCCTGAGCAGGGAGTTGGACTAGATAACCTCCAAGGTCCCTTCCATCATCATCATCATTTGTCTGAAATGGTATAGGGTCTCCTGCTTGAGCACATTGAACTAGACCAGGGGTAGGCAACCTCGGCTCTTTTATGACTCATGGACTTCAACTCCCAGAATTCCTGAGTCAGCATAACTGACTCAAGAATTCTGGGAGTTGAAGTCCATGAGTCATAAAAGAGCCGAGGTTGCCTACCCATGAACTAGAGGATCTCCACAATCCCTTCCAACTCTTTTATTTTGTTATTTTGACCCACTGCATGGACTTGATACCTTGGTCCAGCTTGGCCTGACTGTCAGGAGACCAGGGTCACCCTCTCCACTGACTGCCTTTCAATGCCAAATACTATGAACATTTCACCACACCATCATTCTTAGGAGTTCCACCTCTAAACCCTACCCCAGGGGTCTTGAAACGTGGTCCTTTGATGACTGGTGGACGTCAACTCCCAGAATTCCTCAGTCGGCCATTTTGATGAAACTGTGGGCTTGGATCCAGACCAGGGGCCTTCAAACTTGGCCCTTTGATGACTGGTGGACTTCAACTCCCAGAATTCCTCAGTCGGCCATTTTGATGAAACTGTGGGCTTGGATCCAGACCAGAGGTCTTCAAACGTGGCCCTTTTATGACTGGTGGACTTCAAGAATTCCTTAGTCGGCCATTTTGATGAAACTGGGGGCTTGGATCTAGACCAGGGTCTTCAAGCTTGGCCCTTTGATGACTGGTGGACTTCAACTCCCAGAATTCCTCAGTCGGCCATTTTGATGAAACTGCGGGCTTGGATCCAGACCAGGAGTCTTCCAACTTGGCCCTTTGAGGACTTGTGGACTTCAACTCCCAGAATTCTGGGAGTTGAAGTCCACAAGTCCTCAAAGGGCCACGTTTGAAGACCCCTGCCCTACCCCAAGGAAATACAATCAGCCTCGGTGACTTGAGGCCTTCTTTGACGGGAGCCCAGACGATGAACGTCAGACGTGGTCAGCCAGACCTTCTCCCTCCCTCTCCGTGCTGTCCCGAGCTTTTTGCTCCGGGCTGGAGTCCTGAAAACAAGCCCGGGACTCTTTGCACAATGGAAGGAAGAGGGTGTAAAAGGAGAAGATCTCAGCGCTGACCCCTTTATTGTTCTTGGGCTAGAAAAAGCCTTCCTCCAAGCGTCGGAACTGCCTGCACGTCGAAAAAATATTTTCCAGCCAAGTCCCGCCGCCTCCCGTCTCTCTTTGGCTGAGCCGCAGGGAGTCACTGGGTTGAAGTCCATTCACAAATACCTGCTACTTATCACGTACTCTCACCCCCACCGGCCCCAGCCGCCGTGCAGAGCCACACAGAGCCAGGAAAGGCCAGGAGCAGAGGGCCTTGGCCAGCTCAAAACAACTTCCCTCTCCCCCAGAAATATGTTGGGGGGTAGGGGTGGTGGAAACCAAGGAAACAAGGATCCTCCACCCCAATGCTGGTTTAGATACAAGGGAAGTCACCTCTTTGCCGGCGAAGAGCCTGGTCTGTTATTTGATGGGCAGGAATGAATTCAAAATAAATCCACGATTTGTTCCTGAAGGCAGAAGGGCAATTTCTCAAAAGTGTCCCGTGTACGATGCCGTTTTTCGTCAGGATCTCACCGAGGGCTGCCGACGTCGGCCCAGTGGAAAAACCCAAAGGGCAACTTTTGCCTTTGAATGGGCAAACAAAGCGTTAGAAACCTGGTGCAAGTCCAAGAACGGTTGGTCTCCACGGGGACTTCTTTACTCCTGGGAGTTAAGATTAGATTGGGCCTGGTCCTGTTGGCCTTTCAGACGGCTCCCGAGAGGCGGGTTTTGCCAGCCGGAACCTGGAGATCCGGTTCAATGGTTACTTGGAATGATGTAAATCAGCAGTCTTCAAACTCCGGCCCTTTGATGGCCGGTGGACTTCAACTCCCAGAATTCCTCAGTCGGCCATTTTGATGAAACTGGGGGCTTGGATCCAGACCAGGGGTCTTCAAACTTGGCCCTTTGATGGCTGGTGGACTTCAACTCCCAGAATTCCTGTCGGCCATTTTGATGAAACGGCGGGCTTGGATCCAGACCAGGGGTCTTCAAACTCCGGCCCTTTGATGGCTGGTGGACTTCAACTCCCAGAATTCCTCAGCCAGCACGTCATAAAAGGGCCAAGTTTAAAGACCCCTGGTTTAGGGTAACCTGCCTGAGCAAGGGGTTGGACTAGATGACCTCCAATGTCCCTTCCAACTTCTCTTCTCTTCTCCTCCTCTTCTCTTCTATATTTTCTTTTCTATTCTATTCTATTCTATTCTATTCTATTCTATTCTATTCTATTCTATTCTATTCTATTCTATTCTATTCCATTCCATTCCATTCCATTCCATTCCATTATTATTATTATTATTATTATTATTATTATTATTATACAGTCAAATTGGACCGTATTCTTTGACAATGCAGTCAAACAATACTGCTTTTAAAAGTACGTTGCCTGTCCCTCAGACAGCCAGACTGACCTCATTACAACATATTACTGAGTAATCATGTTAAATGTTCTCCCAATCCTGTGTTCTCCAGATGGGTTGGCATCTATATTTCCTGGAATTCTGCATGCCCCTGGCAGGTGGCCAACTGAGGAAGATTCCTTGCTGGAAGCCTTTCGGAATCCACGGAGTCTTTGGCCGCCTTATTTCAAAGACTGCTATGCATTGGGAGGGAGGAGGGCCAAGTAGCCTCTACTTTACAGCTACCGTTCTGCCGAAGACCATCAGGCTGAGAAGGAAGCAAGAAGGGGGTCGAAGGGACGAGGAGGCCCACCTGTCAGCCGCAGTTGAATGTTGGAGGTTTCTGATTGAATTAATGGGGAGTGCTAACAGGTCCCCACAATCAAGCACAAATCCCCCCAATTATCTTAACCCCTGGCAGACATTTGGAGAATGGAAGTCTCAATTCATACCACCCTTGCAGCAATACTGACTGCTGCAGCCCCCAAATACCAGAAGGATGCCCAGTTGGAGAAGGTGGTGTTAACTCAGGAATTCAGGCTTAGGATACAGGAGGACCTGGACAGACTTGAACACTGGGTGCCATCTAACAAAATGAAATTCAGTGGCGAAAAAAGTAAGCTTCTACATTTAGGCAAGAAAAACCAAATGTACAGGTATAGTATAGGGGGTACCTTGCTCAATAGTAGTAACTGTGAGAGGGACCTCGGAGTCCTAGTGGACGATCCCTTAAACAGGAGCCAGCCGTGTGCTGCAGCTGCCAAAAAGGCCAACACAGTGCTGGGCTGCATTAACAGAGGGAGAGAATCAAGATCACGTGAAGTGTTAATACCACTTTACAAGGCCTTAGTAAGGCCACACTTGGAATACGGCATCCAGTTTTGGTCATCACGATGTAAAAAATATGTTGAGGCTCTAGAAAGAGTGCAGAGAAGAGCAACAAAGATGATCAGGGGACTGGAGGCTAAAGCATATAGGGAAAGGCTGCTGGAATTGGGTATGTCTAGTTTAATGAAGAGAAGGATGAGGGGGGACAGGATAGCAGCCTTCCAGTATCTCAGGGGCTGCCCCAAAGAAGAGGGAGTCAAGCTGTTCTCCAAAGCACCCGAGAGCAGGGCAAGAAGCAACTAATCAAAGAGAGAAACAACCTGGAACTAAGGAGAAATTTCCTGACAGTTACAACAATTAACCAGTGGAACAACCTGCCTCCAGAAGTTGTGAATGTTCCAATACTGGAAGTTTCTAAGAGACTGGACAGCCATTTATTTGAAATGGTATAGGGTGTCCTGCCTGAGCAGCAGGTTGGAGTAGATGACCTCCAAGGTCCCTTCCAACTTTTTTTATTATTATTATTATTATTATTATTATTATTATTATTATTATTATTATTATTATTATTATTATTATTATTATTATTATTAAACAAGCAAGCTCAGAGAACACCACCGACCCCACAATTCAACCCCGATCTACGAATATTCTCTTATATCGGAAGTCAGAATGACTTAAGCAGCTTTAACAAAGTAGTAGAACACGCCGTGCTCTGGAGTGCGAAGAGCCAGCCAGAAGCATGCCTTCAACTAAATGCGGAGGATTCTGCATTGTAAGTCCTTCACATGGCTGGCGCCATATTTATTAAATCCAGGTCTTTGTTTGACACGGCAAAGAGAGGATCCAGACTCCGAGGCAACACTGTACAATAGCTCGTAAGTGCCTACCTACTAGCCGAGGACAGGAAACCAGCGTTTGAAGAACTTAACATTGTATTGGTTGCTATTTTGATAATATCGGAGGAAATGCTTCGGGGATCAGGCGGGGGTGGGGGGGGAGGGAGAAGAAAGAATACGGAGGACGAGCGAAGAACCCATTTTAGTCTCCACAGGAAACATTAACCTATTATATTACGAGAAAGGATGTCCCATTAGCCCAGATCTAGCAAGGAAACCCAAGTAAGGTGATGCACGGTGCTGGAAACTCTAATTTTCCCTAGCAGAAACGGGCCTTGTTCGGGTGGACCTCCCACTGTAGTGGCGTTTTCCAATTCTCTCCTTGGCTAAAACCGAATGAGAAAGAACGGCTAATATTAATTTCATGTTTGATCCATAAAACAGAATTCGGTTTTTTTTAAAAAAAGGATGAAACATGGCCAAATTTAGGATATTGAGTTAAACCAACTTCATCAGCAACAAAGATGATCAGGGGCTAAAACATATAAGGAATGGCTGCTGGTATTGGGCATGTCTAGTTTAATGAAGAGAAGGACGAGGGGGGACATGATAGCAGTCTTCCAGTATCTCAGGGGCTGCCCCAAAGAAGAGGGAGTCAAGCTGTTCTCCAAAGCGCCTGAAGGCAGGACAAGAAGCAATGGATGGAAACTCATGAAGGAGAGAAGCAACCTAGAACTAAGGAGAAACTTCCTGACAGTGAGAACAATTAACCAGTGGAACTACCTGCCTCCAGAAGCGGTGAATGCTCCAACACTGGAGGTTTTTAAGAAGAGACTGGACAGCCATTTGTCCGAAATGGTGTAGGGTTTCCTGCCTGAGCAGGGGGTTGGACTAGATGACCTTCAAGGTCCCTTCCAACTTTACTATTATTATTATTATTATTATTATTATTATTATTATTATTATTATTATTATTATTATTATTATTATTATTATTATTATTATTAGTATCTCAGGGGCTGCCACAAAGAAGAGGGAGTCAAGCTGTTCTCCAAAGCCCCTGAAGGCTGGACAAGAAGCAATGGATAGAAACTAACCAAAGAGAGAAGCAGCCTAGAACTAAGGAGAAATTTCCTGACAGTCAGAACAATTAACCAGTGGAACAGCTTGCCACCAGAAATCGTGGGCGCTCCATCACTGGAGATTTTTAAGAAAAGACTGGACAGCCACCTGTCTGAAATGGTATAGGACAGGGGTAGGCCACCTTGGCTCTTTTATGACTGGTGGACTTCAACTCCCAGAATTCCTGAGCCAGCCACGCTGAGGGGAAAGGGAGAGGTTTCCAAGCTGAGCCAGGCTGGCTCAGCAATTCTGGGAGTTGAAGTCCACGAGTCATAAAAGATCCAAGATTGCCTAGCCGTGGCATAGGGTCTCCTGCTTGAGTGAGGGGCTGGACTAGAAGACCTCCAAGGTCCCTTACAAGCTCTATTCTACTCTACGAAGCCCAACCTCTAGGCTTCCCTTCCCTTTCTGGAATCCACCAACATCCGAGCTCTTTAATGCAAGGCTGAGCCTTAACGTCTGCCAAGCCCTGATGCTTGTGGGTAGCTTGAGGTCAGCCGTGATGACTTCAATGGGAAGACAGCGCGCCCTGACCCTTGTTCAGGATGTGTATAGAAAGGCTGCTACTAACATACACGGCATTCTACTATTTGGAAAAAGTGACAACAGCTTCCTTTCCCCACCGGGCTCTGTTTAGCTAAAGGAGTCGGCTGCCAGCAGCCATTTTGGTTCAGCGTGGCAAAGATCACAGCGCCCTCTAGTGGTGCCTGTGCAAAGTGCAGGGTTGGAAATCTCCCCCAGGGTGAGAACGGCTCAGGTTTTTCATTTAAAAGAAAAAAAGGAAGAGAAGCTAGAATAGAATAGAATAGAATAGAATAGAATAGAATAGAATAGAATAGAATAGAATAGAATAGAATAGAATAGAATAGAATAATTGGAAGGCACCTCAGAGGTCTTCTAGCCCAGCCCCCTGCTCAAGCAGGAGAACTATACCATCAGACAAGTGACAAGTCTAATGAAGAGAAGGACGAGGGGGGACAGGATAGCAGTCTTCCAGTATCTCAGGGGCTGCCCCAAAGAAGAGGCAGTCAAGCTATTCTCCAAGGTGCCTGAAGGCAGGACAAGAAGCAAACTAGATGGAAACTCACCAAGGAGAGAAGCAACCTAGAACTAAGGAGAAACTTCCTGACAGTGAGAACAATTAACCAGTGGAACTACCTGCCTCCAGAAGCTGTGGGTGCTCCAACACTGGAAGTTTTTAAGAAGAAACTGGACGTCCCTTTGTCTGAAATGGTCTAGGGTTTCCTGCCTGAGCAGGGGGTTGGACTAGATGACCTCCAAGGTCCCTTCAAACATTATTATTATTATTATTATCATTATTATTATTATTATTCATTAAACATAACAACAACAACAACAATGTTGGAAGGGACCTTGGAGGTCATATTATTACTACTACTACTATTATTATTGTTGTTGTTGTTGTTGTTAAGTGGATTTTGCCCCATTTTACCACCTGTCTCACCTCTGCTGTGGTGTTAAGGTTATTAAGTGAAATCTGACTTCGCTTGTCAAACATCTGCCAAAGGGGATTACACGAGACACTCAAACAGATGTCAGTTGCCAAGCGTCTGAATTTTGAGCACGTGGCCGTTTGGGGATGCTGCCACGGCCATCACCATGAAAAACACAAGTCACTTCTTTCAGTGCCGTTGTATCTCTGAACGGTCACTAAACAGACATAAGCGGAGGACCACCTGAATTTATGACGCTTGCCGTGTCCTTCCGTGAATCCCACTAGCCCCCTTCCCAGCTAGCTTCCAACACTCAAATGTCAACGGGAGAGGTGGGGCTTGCTTAACGCCCGCATGCTTCATTTAACAACCGCAATGATGCACCTAGCCCAGGGCTAGGCAACCTTGGCTCTTTTATGACTCATGGACTTCAACTCCCAGAATTCCTCAGCCAGCATGGGGGAACTATGGCTCCCTCATGACTGGTGAACTTCAACTCCCAGAATTCCCCTCAGCCAGCATGGGGGAACTATGGCTCCCTCATGACTGGTGGACTTCAACTCCCAGAATTCCTCAGCCAGCATGGGGGAACTATGGCTCCCTCATGACTGGTGGACTTCAACTCCCAGAATTCCCCTCAGCCAGCATGGGGGAACTATGGCTCCTTCATGACTGGTGGACTTCAACTCCCAGAATTCCTCAGCCAGCTTTGGCCCCTTCATGACTGATGGACTTCAACTCCCAGAATTCCTGAGCCAGCCTGGCTCAGCTTGGAAACCTCTCCCTTTCCCCTCAGCATGGCTGGCTCAGGGATTCTGGGAGTTGAAGTCCATGAGTCACAAAAGAGCCAAGGTTGCCTAGCCCTGCCCTATACCAAGGGTCTTCAAAATGGGCCCTTTTATGACTCGTGGACTTCAACTCCCAGAATTCCTGAGCCAGCTTTGGCCCCTTCATGACTGATGGACTTCAACTCCCAGAATTCCTGAGCCAGCATGGCTCAGCTTGGAAACCTCTCCCTTTCCCCTCAGCACGGCTGGCTCAGGTATTCTGGGAGTTGAAGTCCACCAGTCATAAAAGGGCCAAGGTTGCCTACCCCTGACCTAGCCACTGTGGCAAAACCGTTCACAAAACCGAGCAGGATCCGGTGAACCCCTTTCCTTGCTTAGCAAAAGAAATTGTGGCCCTTGTTGAGGCGGTTAAGTTCAAGGCAGCTTCATTTCTTCTGCGCTGCACGGCGGACAGAACTGAACACGCTCCCTTCTCTAAAATTGAATTAACTGTGCCGAATCAAACACGAACACAGGCTGCCCTCTCCTGGCTGTCAATAACGACAAACATTTCCTGAATGGAACATGGAATAATGGCCAAAAAGGGCTTTGGTTTCTTCGGGCTACCGTAATTTGCTGCAGTGGAGGAAGTGCCACCGGTTTTAGCTCCAGTTAGAAAACTTTAGCAAAGGGGAAATTGCAGCCACCAGCATTCTAGGCCAGGGGTCTTCAAACTTGGCCCTTTTATGATTTGTGGACTTCAACTCCTAGAATTCCTCAGCCATTCTATTCTACTCTACTCTATTCTAATTATTATTCTTATTATTCTATTCTATTCTATATTCTCTATTCTATTCTATTCTATTCTAATTATTCTTATTATTCTATTCTATTCTATTCTATTCCATTCTATCTTTATTCTATTCCATTCCATTCCATTCCATTCCATTCCATTCCATTCCATTCCATTCTATTCTATCTTTATTCTATTCTACTCTACTCTATTCTAATTATTATTCTTATTATTCTATTCCAGTGGTTCTCAACCTTTTTAATACCGCAACCCCCAACCGGTCGTAAGTCGAGAACTAAACCGGTCGTAAGTCGACGACTAAACCGGCCGTAAGTCGAGGACTTTCCCTGCCTGGGAGCGCCGCGCATGCGTGGTTCCGCCCCCTGCGCCGGCCGAGGCGTAGCTGGCAAGCGGCAGAGACGGAGCAGGCCGACCACCAGCTGGCCCAGCCCAAGGAAGGTAAAGCACCCGCCGGAAAAGGGGGAAAAATGGCAGACAAAAAAAATGGCGGACAGCCTTGCTTGGCGACCCCCGTGAAATGGTCGATCGACCCCAAATGGGGTCCCGACCCACAGGTTGAGAACCGCTGTTCTATTCTATTCTATCTTTATTCTATTCTATTCTATTCTATATTCTATTCAGGGGCTGCCCCAAAGAAGAGGGAGTCAAGCTATTCTCCAAAGCCCCTGAAGGCAGGACAAGAAGCAACTGATAGAAACTGACCAAGGAGAGAAGCAACCTGGAACTAAGGAGAAACTTCCTGACAGTGAGAACAGTTAACCAGTGGAACCACCTGCCTCCAGAAGCGGTGAATGCTCCAACACTGGAAGTTTTTAAGAAAAGGCAGGACAACCATTTGTCTGAATTGGTGTAGGGTTTCCTGCCTGAGCAGGGGGTTGGACTAGATGACCTCTAAGGTCCCTTCCAACTTTATTATTATTATTATTANCTGGCGCCATATTTATTAAATCCAGGTCTTTGTTTGACACGGCAAAGAGAGGATCCAGACTCCGAGGCAACACTGTACAATAGCTCGTAAGTGCCTACCTACTAGCCGAGGACAGGAAACCAGCGTTTGAAGAACTTAACATTGTATTGGTTGCTATTTTGATAATATCGGAGGAAATGCTTCGGGGATCAGGCGGGGGGGGGGGGGGAGGGAGAAGAAAGAATACGGAGGACGAGCGAAGAACCCATTTTAGTCTCCACAGGAAACATTAACCTATTATATTACGAGAAAGGATGTCCCATTAGCCCAGATCTAGCAAGGAAACCCAAGTAAGGTGATGCACGGTGCTGGAAACTCTAATTTTCCCTAGCAGAAACGGGCCTTGTTCGGGTGGACCTCCCACTGTAGTGGCGTTTTCCAATTCTCTCCTTGGCTAAAACCGAATGAGAAAGAACGGCTAATATTAATTTCATGTTTGATCCATAAAACAGAATTAGGGTTTTTTAAAAAAAAAAGGATGAAACATGGCCAAATTTAGGATATTGAGTTAAACCAACTTCATCAGCAACAAAGATGATCAGGGGCTAAAACATAGAAGGAATGATTGCTGGTATTGGGCATGTCTAGTTTAATGAAGAGAAGGATGAGGGGGGACAGGAAAGCAGTCTTCCAGTATCTCAGGGGCTGCCCCAAAGAAGAGGGAGTCAAGCTGTTCTTTAAAGCGCCTGAAGGCAGGAGAAGAAGCAACGGATGGAAACTAACCAAAGAGAGAAGCAGCCTAGAACTAAGGAGAAATTTCCTGACAGTCAGAACAATTAACCAGTGGAACAGCTTGCCACCAGAAATCGTGGGCGCTCCATCACTGGAGATTTTTAAGAAAAGACTGGACAGCCACCTGTCTGAAATGGTATAGGACAGGGGTAGGCCACCTTGGCTCTTTTATGACTGGTGGACTTCAACTCCCAGAATTCCTGAGCCAGCCATGCTGAGGGGAAAGGGAGAGGTTTCCAAGCTGAGCCAGGCTGGCTCAGGAATTCTGGGAGTTGAAGTCCACGAGTCATAAAAGATCCAAGATTGCCTAGCCGTGGCATAGGGTCTCCTGCTTGAGTGAGGGGCTGGACTAGAAGACCTCCAAGGTCCCTTCCAGCTCTATTCTACTCTACGAAGCCCAACCTCTAGGCTTCCCTTCCCTTTCTGGAATCCACCAACATCCGAGCTCTTTAATGCAAGGCTGAGCCTTAACGTCTGCCAAGCCCTGATGCTTGTGGGTAGCTTGAGGTCAGCCGTGATGACTTCAATGGGAAGACAGCGCGCCCTGACCCTTGTTCAGGATGTGTATAGAAAGGCTGCTACTAACATACACGGCATTCTACTATTTGGAAAAAGTGACAACAGCTTCCTTTCCCCACCGGGCTCTGTTTAGCTAAAGGAGTCGGCTGCCAGCAGCCATTTTGGTTCAGCGTGGCAAAGATCACAGCGCCCTCTAGTGGTGCCCGTGCAAAGTGCAGGGTTGGAAATCTCCCCCAGGGTGAGAACGGCTCAGGTTTTTCATTTAAAAGAAAAAAAGGAAGAGAAGCTAGAATAGAATAGAATAGAATAGAATAGAATAGAATAGAATAGAATAGAATAGAATAGTTGGAAGGGACCTCGGAGGTCTTCTAGTCCAGCCCCCTGCTCAAGCAGGAGAACTATACCATCTCAGACAAGTGACAAGTCTAATGAAGAGAAGGACGAGGGGGGACAGGATAGCAGTGTTCCAATCTCTCAAGGGCTGCCCCAAAGAGGGAGTCAAGCCATTCTCCAAAGCGCCTGAAGGCAGGACAAGAAGCAACAGATGGAAACTAATCAAGGAGAGAAGCAACCTGGAACTAAGGAGAAACTTCCTGACAGTTAGAACAATTAACCAGTGGAACCACCTGCCTCCAGAAGTGGTGAATGTTCCAACACTGGAAGTTCTTAAGAAGAGACTGGACAGCCATTTGTCCGAAATGGTCTAGGGTTTCCTCCCTGAGCAGGAGGTTGGACTAGATGACCTCCAAGGTCCCTTCCAACTTTTTTATTATTATTATTATTATTATTATTATTATTATTATTATTATTATTATTATTATTATTATTATTTAAACATAACAACAACAATAACAATGTTGGAAGGGACCTTGGAGGTCATATTATTACTACTACTACTACTACTATTGTTGTTGTTGTTAAGTGGATTTTGCCCCATTTTACCACCTGTCTCACCTCTGCTGTGGTGTTAAGGTTATTAAGTGAAATCTGACTTCGCTTGTCAAACATCTGCCAAAAGGGATTACACGAGACACTCAAACCGATGTGAGTCAGTTGCCAAGCGTCTGAATTTTGATCACGTGGCCGTGTGGGGATGCTGCCACGGCCATCACCGTGAAAAACACAAGTCACAAGTCACTTCTTTCAGTGCCGTTGTATCTCTGAACGGTCACTAAACAGACATAAGCGGAGGACCACCTGAATTTATGACGCTTGCCGTGTCCTTCCGTGAATCCCACTAGCCCCCTTCCCAGCTAGCTTCCAACACTCAAATGTCAACGGGAGAGGTGGGGCTTGCTTAACGCCCGCATGCTTCATTTAACAACCGCAATGATGCACCTAGCCCAGGGCTAGTCAACCTTGGCTCTTTTATGACTGGTGGACTTCAACTCCCAGAATTCCTGAGACAGCCTGGCTCAGCTTGGAAACCTCTCCCTTTCCCCTCAGCATGGCTGGCTCAGGAATTCTGGGAGTTGAAGTCCACCAGTCATAAAAGAGCCAAGGTTGCCTACCCCTGACCTAGCCACTGTGGCAAAACCATTCACAAAACCGAGCAGGATTCAATGAACCACTTTTCTTGCTTAAGCAAAAGAAATTGTGGCCCCGGTTGAGGCGGTTAAATTCAAGGCAGCTTCATTTCTTCTACGCTGCACGGCGGACAGAACTGAACACGCTCCCTTCTCTAAAATTGAATTAACTGTGCCGAATCAAACACGAACACAGGCTGCCCTCTCCTGGCTGTCAATAACGACAAACATTTCCTGAATGGAACATGGAATAATGGCCAAAAAGGGCTTTGGTTTCTTCGGGCTAATTTGCTGCAGTGGAGGAAGTGCCACCGGTTTTAGCTCCAGTTAGAAAACTTTAGCAAAGGGGAAGTTGCAGCCACCAGCATTCTAGGCCAGGGGTCTTCAAACTTCGGCCCTTTTATGATTTGTGGACTTCAGCTCCTAGAATTCCTCAGCCATTCTATTCTACTCTACTCTACTCTATTCTATTCTAATTATTATTCTTATTATTCTATTCTATTCTATATTCTCTATTCTATTCTATTCTATTCTATTCTAATTATTCTTATTATTCTTATTATTCTATTCTATTCTATTCTAATTATTCTTATTATTCTATTCTATTCTATTCTATTCCATTCTATCTTTATTCTATTCCATTCCATTCCATTCTATTCTATTCTATCTTTATTCTATTCTACTCTACTCTATTCTAATTATTATTCTTATTATTCTATTCTATTCTAATTATTATTCTTATTATTCTATTCCAGTGGTTCTCAACCTTTTTAATACCGCAACCCCCAACCGGTCGTAAGTCGAGAACTAAACCGGTCGTAAGTCGACGACTAAACCGGTCGTAAGTCGAGGACTTTCCCTGCCCAGGAGCGCCGCGCATGCGTGGTTCCGCCCCCTGCGCCGGCCGAGGCGTAGCTGGCAAGCAGCAGAGACGGAGCAGGCCGACCACTAGTTGGCCCAGCCCAAGGGAGGTAAGGCACCCGCCGGAAAAGGGGGGAAAAATGGCAGACAAAAAAAATGGCGGACAGCCTTGCTTGCCGACCCCCGTGAAATGGTCGATCGACCCCAAATGGGGTCCCGACCCACAGGTTGAGAACCGCTGTTCTATTCTATTCTATCTTTATTCTATTCTATTCTATTCTATTCTATTCTATTCTATTCTATTCTATTCTATTCTATTCTATTCTATTCTATTCTATTATATATTCTATTCAGGGACTGCCCCCAAAGAAGAGGGAGTCAAGCTCTTCTCCAAAGCCCCTGAAGGCAGGACGAGAAGCAACGGATGGAAACTAATCAAGGAGAGAAGCAACCTGGAACTAAGGAGAAACTTCCTGACAGTTAGAACAATTAACCAGTGGAACTACCTGCCTCCAGAAGCGGTGAATGCTCCAACACTGGAAGTTTTTAAGAAGAGTCTGGACAGCCATTTCTCCGAAATGGTATAGGGTTTCCTGCCTGAGCAGGGGGTTGGACTAGATGACCTCTAAGGTCCCTTCCAACTTTATTATTATTATTATTAAGTACCTTTTGGGGAGTCTGTCATGACTTCAACCAGTTACTAAGCAACTGGTCATAAGCTGAGGATTACCACCTCCTCCTCCTCCTCCTCCTCCTCCTCCTCCTCATTATTATTATTATTATTATTATTATTATTATTATTATTATTATTATTATTATTATTATTATTATTATTATTATTATTATTATTATTATTATTCTATTTCTTATTCTATTCCATTCTATTTCTTATTTTATTGTATTCCATTCCATATTCTATTCCTATTTATTTGTGACAATTATAGCCCATCCAAAGACTCCAAAATGGTACACAAGGGCGAGTAGAAAGCCAATACAAAAGAATGGAAGAAAAATAATGACCCACAATAAAATTTACTAGAGTTAGTCCTTGACTTACGACTATAACTGAGTCCAAAATTTCTACTGCTAAGCAAGACAGTTGTTAAGAGAGTTTTGATCTACATTACGGTCTTTCTTGCCACAGTTGTTAAATGAGCCACTGCAGTTGTTAAGTTAGTAACACGGTTGTGAAGTGAACCTGGCTTCCCCCATTGACTTTGCATGTCAGACGGTCACAAAAAAAGATCACATGACACACACACCCCCGGGACGCTGCGACCGTCATAAATATGAGCTAGTTACCAAGTGTCCGAATTTTGATCACGTGATCACAGGGATCTTGCTACGGTCGTAAGTGTGAAAAACAATCATAGCCACTTTTTTCAGTGCCGTTACAACTCCAAACGGTCATTAAACAAGCGGTTGTAAGTTGAGGACAAGCTGTATATCAAAGTGGGATCACTACACAATGAGCATTTTATATCAGGCGTCAGCAGCTCCACCAGAATCAAGTCCAAAAGATGTTCCCGAACTCCACATCTTTACAACTTTTGTGGAAGGCCACAAAAACGGGGTTCATTCTGGACTGAGCAGGCAAGCCTCTACGGAGGAAGGGAAACCACACAGGATGCCAGATTTTTGGGTCCCTCCCTGTGGGGGGGGGCCTTCAGAAGACCTTCTCCACGGTCTTGGGATGGATTGGCAAGAGATTATACAGGAGGAAACTAACCAACTTGTTGAACTGCGCTCTGAAACACACAACATACAACATGGCGGAAACTACACAGCTCAATGAGGGTTGTGCACGTTGCACCAGCTGAAGTTTCTGGATGGTTTTCAAGGGCAGTTCCAGGAAAGGTGAACTGCAGTATAGGGGGTACCTTGATCAATAGTAGTAACTGTGAGAGGGACCTCGGAGTCCTAGTGGACGATCCCTTAAATATGAGCCAGCCGTGTGCTGCAGCTGCCAAAAAGGCCAACACAGTGCTGGGCTGCATTAACAGAGGGACAGAATCAAGATCACGTGAAGGGTTAATACCACTTTACAAGGCCTTGGTAAGGCCACACTTGGAATACGGCATCCAGTTTTGGACACCACAATGTAAAAAAGATGCCGAGACTCTAGAAAGAGTGCAGAGAAGAGCAACAAAGATGATCAGGGGACTGGAGGTCAAAGCATATAAGGAAAGGCTGCTGGAATTGGGTATGTCTAGTTTCATGAAGAGAAGGACGAGGGGGGACATGATAGCAGTCTTCCAGTATCTCAGGGGCTGCCCCAAAGAAGAGGGAGTCAAGCTGTTCTCCAAAGCCCCTGAAGGCAGGACAAGAAGCAACGGATGGAAACTCATCAAGGAGAGAAGCAACCTGGAACTAAGGAGAAACTTCCTGACAGTGAGGACAATTAACCAGTGGAACTACCTGCCTCCAGAAGTGGTGAATGCTCCAACACTGGAAGTTTTTAAGAAGAGGCTGGACAGCCATTTGCCTGAAATGGTGTGGGGTTTCCTGCCTGAGCAGGGGGTTGGACTCGATGACCTCCAAGGTCCCTTCCAACATTATTATTATGATCATTGCACAGTCAGCCAGATGTTCAGACTGGATTTGGCATTTTGTCTACCTATCGAGTCCTTACCAAGGACCTGGGATAGGCGGCATCATCATCATCATCATCAGCATCATCATCATCATCATCATCATTATTATATAGGCATTATTATTATATAGGCATTATTATTATATAGGCATTATTATTATATAGGCATTATTATTATTATTATATAGGCATTATTATTATTGTTATTGTTATTGTTATTATTATTATTATTATTATTATTATTATTATTATTATTATTATTATCTGTGAGAAACAGGGAGTCCAAGTTATTTCCTCTCATCACCCAAAAATCAAGCGGATCCACCAATTCAGGATGGAGCAGCCCTACCCCGCAGTACGGTATCTCCAACGTCGAACCAAGATACCATGGTTGAGAGTTTCAAAAGCTGCCGAGGAGTCCAGCAGGACAAGGATAGTTAAAAACTTTGCCATGAAGAAAATCAAAAGTGGGGGGAAAAAAAAAATCCAGAAAGATGACCGTTTCTCTATTTTGGGTGAGAACTTCAGCTGAGAGCTGCTGTGTCCATCCACGGCCACAAGATGGCGCAAGGATAGTCCTGAAAATTTTCCAGGCAAAAAAGCTGGAATGTAAATTTCAATGCTGTTGAATACACACCCAGATTCTTGACAACCATCATCCTTGCCCGGAAAAGAATTCTGACAACTGCAGTCATGCAAAGGAGGGAAAGGAGAGGATTCACAAAGGCAGCTGGCAACTTCCATTCCAAGCATTCTGGATGAACGTCACAACAGAAATCTAGCATAAAAAGGTGTCTATGCAATTATGGCAGTTAACAAAAGCCGGAATTTCTATCGTATGTCACGGTCATCAGAGGTTCAGGCACCCAGACGGCTGACATGATTTTATGACATTTTTTGCAGTGGTCATTAAGTCAACGTGGCAGTCGCTAAGCGAACCCGTTTTCACAATGGACATTTTTTTTTTGCTGGGAAGTGGAAATAAAAGCTAGTTTCTGGCAAAAAAGAAAAAAAATATATCATCAATTGTGGTCACGGGACAATGGGACCCCGAAAGCAGTTGCCGAGTGCCCCAAATGGGATCATGTGACTCAAGAGGGGAGGCGGCCATCGTAACTTTGAATCTAATAATAATAATAATAATAATAATAATAATAATAATAATAATAATAATAATAATAATAATAATAATAAAGTTGGAAGGGACCTTGGAGGTCATCTAGCCCAACCCCCTGCTCAGGCAGGAAATCCTATACCATTATGACCCTTAAGTGGAACAACCTGGCTCCAGAAGATGATAAGATAAGATAAGATAAGATAAGATAAGATAAGATAAGATAAGATAAGATAAGATAAGATGATAAGATAAATCTTTATTGTCATTTTTTTTACTGTGGGCACAACGGCACACATCAAAAATGAAATTTAGTTGCCCGCTCTCAAAGTGAAACACATACATGACGCACACCTAAACATACTATGAACAACCTATTTAGAGACCCACATCCCTACAGAAGCGGTGAATGCTCCAAGACTGGAAGTTTTCAAGAAGAGACTGGACAGCCATTTGTCCGAAATGGTCTAGGCTAGGGTTTTCTGCCTGAGCAGGGGGTTGGGCTAGATGACCTCCAAGGTCCCTTCCAACTTTATTATTATTATTATTAAGTACCTTTTGGGGAGTCTGTCATGACGTCAACCAGTTACTAAGCAACTGGTCATAAGCTGAGGATTACCTGTCGTTTTGATCTGTTCTTAAGGTCCGGATAATAATAATAAATAATAAAGTTGGAAGAGACCTTGGAGGTCATCTAGTCCAACCCTGCTCAGGATATTGCTATTACATCACCGCACACATATCTTAGAAAGCAACCACAGGATCCGATGCTTTGATCAAAATGACAAAATGACTATCAGCCTGATGGGCGCAGAAAAAGGGCGGAGCCTATGTCATCATAGCACAATACTTGTTTGACCTTTTGCTTCCCCTTGCAGGGGTCTCTGCTAGGAAATGACGCATGTGTGGTATCTTTTTGGGGGGCAAATGAAATTTGGGAGGTAAATGACCCAGTTTCATTGAGCCATCTAGCACCAGGCTAGAAGGAGGGAGACGGTGAGTTCTAGTCCCGCCTTAGGCATGAAAGCCGGCTGGGTGACCTTTGGTCCAATCACCAGGAGACAATGAGTTCTAGTCCCGCCTTAGGCATGAAAGCCAACTGGGTGACTTTGGGCCAATCACCAGGAGACGGTGAGTTCTAGTCCCGCCTTAGCCATGAAAACCAGCTGGGTGACTTTGGGCCAATCACCAGGAGACGGTGAGTTCTAGTCCCGCC
>NW_015388459.1:93918-96045 GCF_001527695.2 Protobothrops mucrosquamatus
TAGGCATGAAAGCCGGCTGGGTGACTTTGGGCCAATCACCAGGAGACGGTGAGTTCTAGTCCCGCCTTAGGCATGAAAGCCGACTGGGTGACTTTGGCTCAGTCATTCAGTCCAATTCACCTCGCAGGGTTGTTGTTATGGGGAAAATAGGAGGAAAAATACGGTGTGTTGGATAAATTCGCCACCTTGAGTTATTTATGAAAATAATAAAGGCAGGACACAAATAACTAAATTATTTGGGTAGTCCTTGACTTACGAACGCAATTGAGCCCAAAATTTCCAACAGTTGTTAAATGAGTTTTGCCTCATTTTACCTCTCTTGCCACCGTTGTTAAGTAAATCACTGCAGCTGTTAAGTAACCTGTTAGTAACCTGGTTGTTAGATGAATCTGGATTCCCCATTGACTTTGCTTGTCAGAAGGTGGCAATAAAAAGGGATCACGTGACCCCGGGGCACGGCGACCGTCATAAATACATGCCGATTGGCAGGCGTCCGACTTTTGCACATGTGAACATGGGGATGCTACAACAGTGGTTAAGTGTGAAAAACGTCCTAAGTCCCTTTTTCGGTGCTGTTGTGGCTTCAAACGCTCATTAAACGAGTGGTTTTAAGTCGAGAATTACCTGTATTAGTTTATCGCGCACTTTGCTGTGAATTAGGACCCAAATATTTGGTCCAGCGAAGAAGAGTACGGATCCTCGGGGATGGATGGAAACTTACCTGCCAGGCTGGGAGAACTTTTCCAATGTCGTTTAAGTTGATTCCGTCCCCTTCGTCACATTTTCCTTTGCCGATTCTAAAGCAGGGAGAGAGACAACGGGCGAAGTGAAGCATTGTTTCATGTATTTTGGTTATTATTCCAGCCAGTTATTATTTCATTCCGTACAGCATTAACCTTGTGAACTCTCAAGCTTCCTCCTTCCGTTATGTATTCAAGAGGGAGAGTATTTAATATTTATTTGCTACGTATCTGTAGGGGTGTGGGGTCTATACATATGTTGTACATAGCACGTTTTAGGTGTGTGTCAGGTATGTGTTTCACTTTGAGAGCGGGCAACTACGTTTCATTTTTTGATGTGCGCCGTTGGGCCCACAGTAAAAAAAAAATGACAATAAAGGTTATCATCTTATCTTATCTTATCTTATCTTATCTTATCTTATCTTATCTTATCTTATCTTACCTTACCTTACCTTACCTTATCTATTAAGCAACTTTATATGGCTGCCCAACTCACATACAGTGACTCTGGGCGACTTACAACATTCATGTTTCACCGTGTAAGAATCCATAACGCACACAGAAACATGGCAGTGGTGGCAACTACACAATCACAGCAGACACTTGATCAACTCCATATCTCCCTGGACTCCCTAGCCTTCTCATAGAACCACATCTTCAGGGTGTTTTGAAAAGATTAATAATAATAATAATAATAATAATAATAATAATAATAATAATAATAATAATAATAATAATAATAATGGTGGTGGTGGTGGTGGTGGTGGTGGTGGTGGTGGTGGTGGTGATGATGATGATGATGATGATAATAATAATAATAATAATAATAATAATAATAATAATAATAATAATAAAGTTGGAAGGGACCTTGGAGGTCATCTAGCCCAAACCCCTGCTCAAAGTGGGGGCCAATCTTATCTGGCATTTCAAAGTGGGGGGAGGAGCCACCACAGAGAAGGCCCTGTTCCTTGGCCCTACTAGATCAGGGGTTCCCAACCCTGGGGGTGTGAGATGATATTCCAGGGGCTGCGAAAACTTGGGTTTTAAAAATTATAGTGTCTATGCATAATTCGTTGCCGTTATTTTGAACTTTTGTAAGGGGTGCGAGAATATATCATAACTGTTCTAGAGGTGTGGGATATAGAAAAGATTGGGAGCTGCTGCACTAGATGTAGCTCCCTAATCAGTGGACCTGCAACAGGTAGTTTGCCTGTATGAAACTAATCAAGGAGAGAAGCAATCTAGAACTAAGGAGAAACTTCCTGACAGAACAATTAACCAGTGGAACTCCTTGCCTCCAGAAGCTGTGGATGCTCCAACACTGGAAGTTTTTAAGAAGAGACTGGACAGCCATTTGTCTGAAATGGTATAGGGTTTCCTGCCTGAG